>NC_135217.1:33689219-33719219 GCF_052324685.1 Brachyhypopomus gauderio
CAGTTGGCGTGCAGATAGTGGATGCCATCCAGGATCTGGTAGAGGAGAGACTTCACCATCCCGCGGGGAAGCTGTAGAGGTTTCTTATTGGCCTTGGAGGCTCTGTGAAACTTAATGATGTGCTGCGGAGACACACACAGGAGGTTTGAGCCTGGAAACACGTGTACACAAGAGTGTGCGTGATGCGTGTCTGTGAGTGCCAGTTACCCAGAGGTCGTGCTCGGCGTAATCAAAGAGAAGCCACACTTTACGGTCTGCATGTGACAGGAAAACCTTCTGCAGCGAGATCACGTTGGGGTGCTTCAGCTCTCGGAGCAGCTGCAGAGAAAGCCAACACACACACACACACACACACACACACACACACACACGCACGCACGCACGCGCACACACACACACGCACGCACGCGCACGCGCGCACACGCGCACACACGCGCACACGCGCACACACACACACACACACACGCACGCACGCGCACACACACACACACACACACACACACACGCACACACGCACACACACACGCACACACGCACACACACGCACGCACACGCACGCACACACACGCGCACACACGCGCACACACGCGCACACACGCGCACACACGCGCACACCTTCAATCCAATGTGGTAGTTTATAGATCTTTGTGTGTGTATATGATTATACTTTTTGGAAAACCCACCCCACCCCACTAATAAAAGGTAGAGGAATATAGAAGTGACCATAATAAGTGTTTTGGAAGACAACCGTCACACATACATAATAAAAACATTTACATAAGTACATAACATTTAGTACTAAATAGGGTATTACATCACAATAAAATTTGTCTATATTAAAGAATATGATGACATTGTAAATCACAAAATACTAGAGATTATATTATTTATGTAATGTACATGAATACATATTGAAAGCTCTAAAATTAAGACCTCTCTGAAGACTTTTGGCCAGAACTAGAGATCTGCCACCTTAGCGAGTTTAGATCCAACCCGAATCCAACACACCCGGCTCGAGTAACTAAAAGCCTCGATTAACTAGATCTGGTGTGCTAGATTAGGGCTAGAGCTAAAACCTGCATGGCAACAGACCTCCAGAAACGGACATGGACACCCATGTTCTACACAGAATCCCAACTTACAGCTATTTCCCTGCAGGCCGACATGGAGATGCCTGTACCCTCGATCTGTTTCAGAGCGTAGTCTTTATCATCCTTCCTGTGAATGGAGACAAATCCACTGTTACGTCTCACTGCACTACAAGTTCCAAAGTCGCCTTTAAAACACAACCATGGTGAATTTCTCCTAAAACATGGGCAGATGCCATTTGTGATACAGAGCAACGGCAATCTGACAGCTTCTTCATAGAAATGTACCTGTGATCAACAGAATCAACAGAAATGGCAGGGAGAAAACTCGTGTCATACACTGTGGCAACATCTTTGCAAGTTGTACCGGTTTAAGTGAGCATGTTTTCTAAGAGCAGGGACTTCACCTTCAGCTTCAATAAACTGCATGCTGACAGCCTCACATATACTTAACATATTTAACATGGACATCAATTTATGATCGATTTGAGATTGTTGTTTTATTTTTTTATATTTTGCCCAAGTCCTTTACAAAAGTATTTTCTTCTGGTGAGCACGTTTTCTTTGCCCTTTTCAGTCAAAATCTAATAAACTCACAACTACCAGAAGCTGCTGTCTTCACGCAGGACTAATGAAATGAAACGGGCTGCAAAATGTCCAGAATTCTCCTCTCACATCTCCAGGAGGTGAAACCTCTAAAGACGAATCCTCTAGACTGAAACGTTCCAAGGCTCACGGTGACGCTCACACCCAGCGACGAGCTGAGCCTCACGGGGCCCACGCAGGCCTGTAAACCTGCTGCCTACTGAAGTCCTATCCAAGCAGCACAACAAATGAGCTATAAACCAGTCCCAAACCGCTCCAGAGGTGGACCAAACAACACCTTTAAACACTTAAAACGCTTAACAAGGCCACATCCGCCAGGCTGTCTGGACTTTAATCGCCCCGGTTTGGACAGCCCGGTGGATCACAAAGCTGCCAAGCTGAGCACCAAATCTCCTCATGTGATAGATGCACAATTAGGATTAATACGTGCTCCACCCAGTACGGGGAGCAAGACTCTACCGAAGATTGGTAGCCAATTAAAGCCTGTGTTTGAGAAAACACTCCCAACAATCTGACTACTTCTGAATAAGTTAACAGACTCAGTGTGTGTATTAAAAAAACACAAATAGGAAAGTTGAATTAAAAGCAGCATTATAAGCGTTGACTTGTGACCCTATTATGTAGACAGTGCTGTTTCTATTTTAGTTAAGCCTCAGCCCATGGAGAAATAAACTACACAATAAAACAGACGCACACCGAGTGTGCTTGATGAGAACAACCCCTGTTCATGGTGAAGTCTTAACTGCTAGTTTACTGTACTGATCTCTCCAGGTTCTCATGACTGCAGGACAGTAAAACTGACGCACTACAAATCACAAACAGACACACAAAACAGTGATGCTCTTTAAGAATAAAGCACAGCACACAAGCAGCATGAGAACGGTTTCCCTTTCAGCAGAACCAATCAGCACGCATTAGGGGTCATCACGAGCACCAGCAGTGTTAGGGGTCGTCTCTTTTCGTACGGACCGTTCCACATTAACGGTAGAAATGAGCTGGTCTTTCTTTTTGTCTGCTTTATAATATATACTTTAATCAGTCGTGAGATGTTCTGACCTTGTGTGTACTCTAAATGGCAACTTCAAAGTTGCAATAAATATCAAATGATTAGGTAAACAATAAAACCATTTTGAATTTTGCTTTAAGTAACTTTATCTTATTAAGAAAATAAAGTTTAGAGCCATACTTGTAAAACCAGCCCACAACTGCACAATCTTTAACATCATTAGTCATCATCTTTGTGGTATTGGCCTAATCTCCTTTTTGCAACTCCATGGAAAGGAACTAAACACTAAACACTTCTTCTCACAAAAAAAACTTTTTTTTTAAGTTTGTTATTTTACACAATATGACTTAACCTAAACTCTTTACCTCTGAATAAATTAACTTTCCATTTTCTCTTTTAATCAGTTTATGTCTACATTGCACACCAATTTGTTCAACTTGGGTCTGTGTGCAAGCTGAACAGAGATGAGCAGGGATCTCGCCATCTTTATGCCATGTTCTCTGTCTAACACACAGTCAGTACTTACTGAAACAATGACAACATGGTAGGTTAGGATATTTTATAGGTTGTTGCACTATTTAAACTTAATTTATTAGGCCTGTATAGTTAAGAGGAACTAATTTAGTCTACCTGACATAACCTTTTTTTCTATAGCAGTACAACCATTACCCTGTTGTGTATTTGTGTTACAAACCACAGAATGCCTTATTTCCCCTTATGAGTGCATGGTTTACATAGGGGTATCTTTAGTGAAAATAACAGTGGTATAGGTATTGATACTCATAATTTGTATTAAAATTATAAATCACTGTGTAGGTTTTATTTAAACTGTTGTACTGATTGACCTAAATCCTCATGATATGTACATATTTCCAGGTTTTAGCTGTAGTGAATGTGCAGGACATGATTGTTATCATTAATGCAACCTCCCAAACTCCCAAAAGTGCCCGTGATGACTCTATTACTCTAGTATAAGTACTACAAACCTCTAATAATGAACCTCGCTGTCTGTATGCGGGGACAGGTTCCCTTGAGACACAATATGTATATCAGGGCGAGGCGTTAAATGCAAGACTACAGAGTCGGTGTTTGGAAATCCCAAACTAAAGAAGAGAGCCTTTAATCGGGGGAGTGCTTGTAGCTAGTTTCTTAACAACAACAAAAACCCATCAACAACAATAACAACATCAACAACATGTGAACCGTTACATGCATTGCCCTTTGAAGCACAAGATACAACAATGAATCGTGTTGTAGTTACAGATGTATGCTCCGGTTGGCCTTTATTCCTCGAGGATGCACACATGCAGACGATGCACCTGTGGGGCTGATGAAGGTGTAAGAGGAGCTGCACCACCCCAGTTGCCCTGCTGGCCTCCACACACCACCGACTACACACACCACTCACTACACACACCTCCGACTACACACTACTGACTACACACACCACCGACTACACACACCACTCACACCTCCGACTACACACTACTGACTACACACACCACTCACACCTCCGACTACACACTACTGACTACACACACCACTCACTACACACACCTCCGACTACACACTACTGACTACACACACCACTGACTACACACACATCTCAGTCAAACAGCCAACTGCGCACTGCAAACCCGCGTTTGGTGCAGAGACGCACACCACAACCGAGGAGTTGTTTAAAAACTGAATATATATATCAGGATATTTCACACGTTCAAATAAACCCAACGGGGCCAGGAGGCCTCGACCCGCCCGGACTCACCCGTCTTTTCTCTTCGCCTTGTACACATGCCCGTACGTCCCTCGGCCGACCTTACACCCCTCGTACTCGAACAGGTCCTCCACCCGCTCCCTCTCCCCGGTCAGCTTCACTTTGAAGTCGTAGTCCATGGTGTCCGCCGTGGTGAACCGGGCCGGTGCTGGACTGGACCGGGCCGCGTCTCCCCCCTCACCGCTCCGAGCCCCGCTTAGATCCGCTGCCTTCCCTCGCCTCGCTGTCCGCTCAGCTTCAAACTCCACATTTACATCCAACAGTCCGTATGTGGGGGGGATAAACGTGTTTTGGTCTGCGCCACTGACACGTTGTTGTTCTTCTACTGATCCAAATGTCCGTGATTATTATTATTGTTGTTATTATTGTTATTTTTTATTATTATTATTATTGTTCGACTGCGCTTCTCAGCCGGTGTCTCGCTCGGGAGAGCTACGCGTCCACGTACGGCACTGTCGCAAAGTGTCGCAAAGTGTCGTTAAACTCCCCGAGATGAAAAGAACTGCGAGGATGATGGGGCTTTGTGGCGCACCACGTGGATTTTAGCTATTAATAAAGCAAGTATTTATACGCAAAAACTAAAATAAAATAAAATGCCGTTCACGAACTTTGACAAAAATTTTCACATCCCTTTATATAGTTAATGTTGCTTTTGAGGTCACATTAAGCATAATGTCAAAGAATCTTTACTATCGCCATAATATAAGTGGTCTTTGTCTGCCTTTCAACATACACGCAACTACGAGTGGTTCACTGCAAACATCTAAGTTAAAGAATTGTTTTCTTAATATTTCCAGAAAAGAATTAGAGATTTATCTTAACTTCAAATTAATTAACATGCTTTTTGAAAAATATAGGGATATGTATGTGAAGAGTTATTCGAAATAAAGCTAAAATTGGGATTTTTTTTCATGTTATTACAATTTTACATACAAATGCTGGGTGTATCTATTCGGAATGATGCAAGGCGAACGCGTGGAGGAACGCATGAGGCGGAACGTGTTTTCGGTGGACGGCAGCTGGTCGGACGTGTGTGAGTGTGGCGCCGCTGGTCCCATCTTAGCTACAGTAATCAGAGCGGAGAGGAAGGAGGACTCGTCCATATTATAGCTGCTGTTTCAGGTACCTAAATACCCCTTTTTGGCTTTGTCATCCCAACTCGTTCTCACTAAAAAACAACCTCAATGTTGTTAATATATTTTGTTGCGTTTATCTCCCGATGTCCATTTTTCATATATTTGGCTACACAAATTGTCAAAACCTTTATCGTTAGCCAGCGGGTTAGCTTCTCGGCTATCCATCGACAGCGACAAACGCGCTGCGCACATCAAATGACAGCTCGCTCCCTCGCGCTGTCTGTGCTTCGCCAGCGATAGTGCGGCGACATTTTGTTGCTGCGCCTAAAACGGTATTTTAACAGCGTTTGAGGAGAGAGACAGCCCTCCTTCATTGTGTCTCGGGTGCGATGCTAGCTTACATGGTGCCCGACTTTTCTTCGTCGCGTCCCTCCTCCGGACGGCGCTGATTGGACAGCCGACGCGTCCGTTATCGCTGCGGGCTCGGTGATTGGTGGCTGGGCTGACGCCGTCAGTTCTCTGGTCTTGGCCGTGGCCTGATGTTTGGTGTGTTGTGCGTGGACAACGTTGTGATTTACACACGGGTGGCACCGAAAATGGTTTGATGTCGCTTCTCTGTCACTGCTGGCGAGACTGTGTCAGTGTCGGTGCTAATTAAGCTATTCAGCCATGCTAGTTTTGCGCGAGTCCATATGGATTGCCATGTTTTGTTGTACATTTTGACAGTGCACCTTTCCAGGGACGATTGTATAAAGACAGTAGCAGAGTTGCAGTATTAAGGAGATTTACAGTCCTGGGTTAAGTGTGTTTGACGGTGCATCATGCTGTCTCATCACCAGGGTCGAGCTTTCCCCCAGGCCCACACGGTGAGACCCTAGTGCACTTGTAGGATCAACATCTAATTTTCATATTTCTTCTTTGTTATATTTATTTAAACGTTTTTTTAAGTGATCTGAAAGGATGAATGGATAGTTTTTTTTCTGTGATCAATTCGATTGAGATGTAGTGACCGTTTGACATGAGCTCAAATAAATCTTTGTGCTCGGGGAGCAAACCCTCCTCCTTTGCACCTCTAAAATGGCCCTCCTGTTCATAAACATCTCGGTTCCACCCCGGGTGCAGGTAGGTGCACCGAGCCCACAGTGCTAACATTGTGCCCCTCCTGTCTGTGGCACATCCATTTTCACGAACAGCGGTTTCCAAGGTGATGGACCCTCCCGGCGGACGGGATGAGCGTCGCCGTCAGGCGGAGCGTCTTCGGCGGGAGGAGGCGTACTATCACTTCATCAACGAGCTGAGTGAGGAGGAGTACCGGCTGATGAGGGACAGCAACCTTTTGGGCACACCTGGTAATTTCATTCACGGACACGAGGCTGCGGTCTTCTGCGAAGGCCCTTGGTTGAGCTCCCATCATGACATGCAGGCTGCGTTCCAAATGGTTCCTTGTTTGAGAAGCAGAGCACTAAGTAGGGCATAAAAGCCGTTCTTACAAGCCATACGTACACTACATAGGGAGTGAGGAGCCATTCAGATTCATTCTTGTTTGTTTGTATATATAGGTATGCTGGTCTTAAGATCCTGATTCAGCAATGAATGTAAATGCTGACATAAGTGGCATTGCCTTAGCGAGCTACAGGATTGAGTTTGCTTAGTAGGATATAGAATGAGTGAAAACTGTGTTCTGCATTCACGATCACCCAATAAGTTGATGTTGCGTAGGGACACTTCATCCTTCCATCTTCCCCTGCGTGTAGGTGAAGTCACAGCGGAGGAGCTCAGGCAGCGTCTGGACGGAGTGAAGGAGCGAATGTCCACCCAGCCCTGCCCCGAGCCACGCCCACAGAACAGTGGGGGCACTGAAGCAGGACAGGAGGGCAACAGTGGTGAGTTCCAGAGCTCAGAGAGGCAGATGGGGCAAATTCTGTTTGAACAGTGGAACTATGATGGGACAAGATTCATGAAAGTTTCTTGAGGCCTGATGATTTTTGTAGTGAAATAGAGTTCTTGGGAAAGTTCTTCTGAATGTTGATTTGATTACTTGAGCAGTAATGATGTGTTTAAATCTGGTTAAGTCAACATTTGACATGGATCCAGTGCAGACATGGCTGATGGATCCTCCCGCTGACCGTGCGGACTTTACTTCTGTTTGGGGCGAAGTGCCATTTTTGGGTGACAGCGTTGTGTGTGTCGTCGTATCTCGCCGTTTGTTTTGTAGGTGCGGCCGAGCCGGGTGCGGAGAGCACCAATGGAGACTCGCTGCTGGAGTGGCTGAACACGTTCAGGCGCACGGGCAACGCCACCCGCAGCGGGCAGAGCGGCAACCAGACGTGGCGCGCGGTGAGCCGCACCAACCCCAACAGCGGCGAGTTCCGCTTCAGCCTGGAGATCAACATCAACCACGAGCAGCCCGAGCCGGGCGAGCACAGCGACGCGGCCGACCCCGCCGAACCCCCCGCCCCCGCCCCCACCCCCCTCAGGTCTTCTGCGGGCATGCGTCCACCTCCGCGGCCCGCGTCGTACTCCACCCAGCACGCTGCACCTTACCCCACTGTCCGGCCCACCCTGGGGAGGAGGGCTCAGGCCCGACGCACACGCAGTAGCACCACTCCTCCCATAACCCCGCCCCTAATCTCACAGGCTCCGTATACAGCATTGCGGAGGAACCTTGCTCTCCCTCAACTAGCTCCTCCCCCTCCTCCTCCTCCTCCGCCTCCTCCTCTGCAGGTCCCGCCCACTTCTGTAAGCCAAGGGCAGGATAGTGGTAATGTGCTGGTTCAAACACAGGCCCCTCCCCCTTCGGTCAGTAATGGGGAGGGGCAGGATGCTAGCGAAGGCTTGGACTGTCCGGACTCCGTGTCTCAGCCTGCCCTGCATGGGGCAGCAGCTGGCCGTGAGGCACACGCAAGTAGGACTCGTTCACGCGGCCGTGTGCGCCGGGTGGCAGGAACCGGAGCTTTATCTAGGTCCTCGAGACGTAGCCGCTCCCCTCTGGACAGAAACCCCGCCCCCAACGTTAGCCCCTCCCCTACCACCGGTGCGTCAGTGCCGGAGTCCGGCGGGAGCACGGTGGCTGCCGTGGAGTCGGGCGTAGAGACCGTGTCTGCGGCACAACCCGTCGCAGAGGTGGGCGTGGAGGAGGCGGAGACGCCTACGTCAGGAGCGGGTGGAGGCGTACGACGCCATCCCACCATCATGCTCGACCTGCAGGTGCGGCGCATTCGCCCGGGGGAGAACCGAGACCGAGACAGCATCGCCAGCCGCACCCGCTCCCGGGCCCGGGCCGCCGAGAACACCGTCACGTTTGAGAGCGACAGCGGCGGCTTCCGTCGCACCATTTCCCGCTCGGAGCGAGCCGGCATCCGTACCTACGTCAGCACCATCCGCATCCCCCTGCGTCGCATCTCCGAGACGGGTCTGGGCGAGCCCAGCTCCACCGCCCTGCGCTCCATCCTCCGTCAGATCATGACCGGCTTCGGGGAGCTCAGCTCCCTCATGGAGACGGAGGCGGACTCCGAGGCTTCCGCGCCCGGCCAGCCCACCGGGCTCAGAGCTCAGGTAGGCGAAGGCGGGGCCGGCCACACGGGGGCGGAGTCCAGGCGAGAGAGCGCGGCGGCGGTGGCGGGCGAGGCGGGCCAGCCGCGGGTCGGCGCCAACGGCCTGGACGGCCGGCCCGGCGGCCGAGACACCAACAACCTGGTGGAGAACGGCACGCTGCCCATCTTGCGCCTCGCACACTTCTTCCTGCTGAACGACGAGGAGGACGACGAACACCCGCGCGGCCTCACCAAAGAGCAGATCGACAATCTGGCCACGCGCACCTACGGCCAGGCCAGCCTGGAGGGCGAGCAGGGGCGTGCCTGCAGCGTCTGCATCAACGAGTACGCCCAGGGCAACAAGCTGCGCAGTCTGCCCTGCACACACGAGTTCCACATCCACTGCATCGACCGCTGGCTCTCGGAGAACAATACCTGCCCCATCTGTAGGCAGCCCGTCCTCTCGGGCCACCAGGACTGACGGCAGGACCCCACGCTCCCGCCCGCCCCACTGACCGACTGTAACCGCCCAACCCGGTGGCACCTGTACATAGCGCTTCAATGTTTGCATTCATTGAGACCCACTGTATTCAGCTGAACGTAAAACCAAGAGAGAGAAACAAACACAGATCATTAACAAAGCTTTATTTTTTTAGACTTTTTTGGTTTGTTTTTCTGGGTTTTTTTTTTTTTCTTTTCTGCGTAGTCTCTGTGACCTCTCTATCACGCTTTCGGGTCACATTAACAGACATTAACTGTGACGAATCAGTGTTAGCAACAGCTAATCAGACTCACCTTCATTTTGATTTCACAAAATGCATTTTACAGATTGACCTCAAAACTCTGAGGACATGTAAATATATGATTGCCTGTGATTTTTGGGGTTTGATGCTGAAACACAGTGTAGAAAGCTACTTAAGCTCTGTAAATTTGTGTTTTAACAGCTTTAGTTTTAAGCGCTTGCAACTGAAGCCTTTGTTTTAAAGCTCTTGGTGCAGAATCTTCCATTTTGAAGCTCTTAACAATTGATAACGCTCCTTTAGTAGTGCGTTTTCAGTTAGAGTATGATGGGTAACTTGATGGATCACTGCTCTAATTGGTCAGGTTTTTAGCCATTACAATCTTTATGTGAGTTTGTGGTTTTAAAAGTTAGGAATTGGAAAAAGTGTCGGCCACTTAACACTACATGCGTATAATGAAGAAATGGGCTTATGCTGGACTGAATACACTTTCCAGTTTGAATGTGATACACATTTCTGGTGCAAAAAAGTGGTTCACAGCCAAACGGCTTCTTTTCTATTGTAACGTCTGACCCAATGAGTGCATGCCTGATTTTTTTTAATTTATTTTTTTACATTTTATTTATTTTTGTTTTTTCTCCATGCATATGTAAAAAAAAAAAAAACCTCCCCCCCCACCCCAACATAGGTTGCAATATTTTAATGATGAATGATAATCAGTTTGTCTGTTCTTATTCCTGAAGCACTTATAACGAGGAATCCTGTAGAGTAATGGTGTTTCAGCCTCACACAGGCCAAACCTCGAAAAAGCATTTAAGAGGACTGGAAGGGTACTGGTATAATTGCTATTGGATTTGTTTGTTAGGGGCCTTGTGTTTTCATCTTTCTTTTCCTGGTTAAATATTATGCATATGCTCACTGGTCCACACATCAGGTGCTTTTTTAGATGTCTTTATTGTGTAGTTTGTTCAGTCTTATACATTTGTCTTCCATGTCCTTTCTCTCCTTGTAACAATAGGCTCCACTCTGTTTTTGTTTTGTTTTATGCGATTGCCCTTTTGCTTAATTTCTTCCAGTGTGAGTGCAGTGATATAATGGTTTACAATGAGAACAGGTCCAACGGAGTTTTGACCTTCTGTGATCACTGCTGGGACGTGTAGCTCAGCAGAGACGGGCGAAGCCGTGAGCCAAGCACTGATCATCACATTGATCTTAAAATCTGACGGCTGTCTCTAAACTTGTTCTTCATTGAAATCTTTGATGTTGAAGCTCGAGTATTCTTCTCCAGAAGTGCTTGAAAAGCATTTGATTTTCAAAAGCAGGATGATGGTGGTTGAGGGGGTCAGTGAGAGTTTCCTCATCCATAAAGAACCTGCTCTGCACTTGAGCAAAGTTCACGCCCTGCACCTCACTGTCTGGTCACTACTAAGACCATTCGGTCAACAGGCACATCGCAAAAACCCAATCCAAGGAGCTCGTTTCTTTGTAAAGAGATGAATCGGTACACTATTCGTTGTTTCACCTTACACGTTTTAAGCATTAACCTACAGTTCGACATTAATGAAGGAAACCATACAAAAAGACCACAACACGTTTCTTTAATGTTTTGCTTCCTGCTGCAGTGGAAAATCCCTATATTTTAACTGTGTGTGCCTGCGCGTGTGTGTACACGTACACATCGGTATGAGAGTATGACGGAATGGTCCTTAAAAGAGTTACTCATCGGATTGTCTGTCAGAAAGTGTGAGGGGTCTTTGGCAATTAAGTCCAGAATGAATTATTTAGTTCCTATTTAATGAGATAAGAAATTACATCATGAAATATGACTATGTATTATGTTCTAATGTGATGCTAAAACAGTTAAGAATATGTATTATGTTACTATGTAATAAAATGAGCTAATTGGTTTTCTTCTCCGCTCCTTAACAATGAGATTAAATTTAAGGTTTGTTATGCCTGTATAACTGTGGTGTACTCATTCTTGCTTATATATATATATATATATATATATATATATATATATATATATATATATATATAATATTAGTTGGATAGATGCAGCTAATATATATAATTAGGTAGATGCAGCTAATTTTGTGTAAATCCATGAGAACATGCACAACTCTATAGCAGTTCAGTTGTGGTAGGCAAAGCTAAATAAAATCACAGAGCGACTGGATTTATAAGGGATTTACACAAGCGCTGCGCCGGATCGGGTGCATGCCAGGAGCGCGTTCCCGCTTCCGTGCGCGCCACTGAGGGTGACCCAACATCGACTATGCTCCGTCTGCGAAAGATCGCAGGTTGGTGGCCGGGCCGCATGAACCCACTGTGTTTCTGATCCACGAGTATGCTATCCGTGCGCCCTCGTGGATGGGATCCCACACACATGCGTAAAGGATGTATTTTAACAGGCGATCGAAGAAGGTTCACAACGAGGGAGGTGAGTGTGTTATTAGGGATCAGAGCGCGTCTGCTGACTTGGGGGAAATTAATACTCAGCGTTATATTAATTAATTAATACTCAGCGTTAGAATGAATTATCGAAGATACATAGCACCATGTACGTATTGATGGACGTCCTGTCGCGATGGGCTCTGAATTAGCTAAAATTGCACGAGGTGTTTGTGATGGAAGGGAGAGCAGCTCTTGGCTCGGTGCGGCCCAGCCCGGTCACCAAGACCGAACACAAAAGGCCTATTCATCAGAGTCAGGAATGACAAGCACAAGTTATGCTCGACATGCACAACGTGATGCGTTAAACGCGACGTCTCGAGCGGGATGCGGTGATTTGGAGGATGTTTGGTCCCGTGGAAACCGGAGGGTTGCTAGGGTGAACTTACGGTCGTGATGCGCTAGTGACCGCGTCCGTGCACTCGGTGCATCTAATATTAATATCCACAACAAGAAAAACAGCTTGTTTGTCGATATCGCCTAGCAAACACCCCTGGGGCAGGACAGATTTGTTTGCGCGTCACGTGAGCCTGCCCCGGTTTACCGGAGCGTTACTTCACCCGTCGGGGTTACGCGCAGACAGCCTGGACGAGCAGGTCTCGCAGACACAGTCCAGACAGGTTTGAAAGAACACAGTATGTGGAATGATAAAAAATAAAAACGGAGGCAGTTTCATGTTTCATTCGAGCCTTTAAAACAGAAAATGCGCCACAGAAACGTCACGAGAGAACCATGATGTCACAGCTATAGGGTAATAACAGAGCGCACGAGCGGCGGCGCGCGCAACAGCCCTGGTTCATTCCCCTCACTTCGCCATACGGGGCACGTGTTTATCTTTTTACTTTCGAGTTTTAACAGGGTACTACAGCGTGCCATCGTGCAGAGATGTACCGTTGTGATTAAAGCTCACGTCGTGCATTTAGAAGACAACTGCATTTCTGCAATGTTTACCTTGATCTTAGGAGCGCGTGTTTCAGCCGTGTTGGTAGAAACTGGCTGTCTGCAGTGTGCCAAAGAAAGTTCCACTTCTTTTATAACTGTTGAACTTCGATATGTCTATAGTAAACGTGCTTTAGGTGTGTGTGTGTGTGTGTGTGTGTGTGTGTGTGTGTGTGTGTGTGTGTGTGTGTGTGTGTGTGTGTGTGTGTGTATGTGTGTGTGTGTGTGTGTGTGTGTGTGGCGACAAGTTCTTTTGAGTGATGACTTACATGCATTGTGGGTCTCCGTATCGAGGGCTACTGTCCACAAACAGAGAAGAGGCTTGTTGTCAGTACAATTATTATATTATCCGCGGATATTTGTTGCCAATAGTTAATGTTACATTTCCTCTGTGATATTCACTCAGCCTTTATGAACGTATATTTAATTTTTGCTCCAGCAGGTTTCCTCCGAATTGTTTCAAATGTGTTTATTGGCTTGTTGCTTAAATACTGTGCAATGTTTGGCAGTGCCGTCGAATTTTTAAGGAAAGTGCTGATAATAAAGCTACACTATATACTCTTATTCTCAACCTAAAGTGTGCATGGGAAATATTTTAATGAATCCACTCCAACTGTCATGTCCCCACGGACGAGGGACGGTTAGCCCTCGCTATCACCCAACTCCACCATGGAAAACCAGTGCACTGAGCAAGGAAATAATGTCGGTCAAGTTACAGTAAGTGACTGTGTGTGTGTGTGTGTGTGCGTGTGTGTGTGTGTGTGTGTGTGTGTGTGTGTGTGTGTGTGTGTGTTAGAGATAAAGAAAGACAGTTTATTAAAGACGTTGCTATTAAGGTGAACACGTATGCCTTGTCGTAGTTCTATCCAGTTTGTCACTTTAATAAAATTAGGCCGCAGTCGGACCATCTCTTTGCACTTACCCGATAAAACCACACGAGGGCAGAATTTACTACATATAGTAAAATGCAGTTCTCATTCGCGCAATAAATTGAGGAGAAGGTCAAGCCATCGCATAAAAAATCGAAGTACTAGGCATCATTATACTTACTATACTATAAATCTAATATGAATTGCAATTTAACGTTTCAATCAAACTATTTAATATATGTAGCCTATTATAAATATAATTTACATTATATTACGTAGTAGTTTTATGACAAATTGGGTTCAACTCACCCAGAGGTTTCTTTTCAGAAGACGTCTACCTCTTCCTAGTCGTCTTAGTTGCATGGTAGCATTGCTTCTGAATGTTATTTTTATTGTCTTGCTGTAATAAGCTATATATCACCAAGTTAAAGACTCGCAAAAGTGTAATCTTAGAAACAGCTTAGGACTGCGCGTCTCCTGCCTGGAGGCGTGAACGGGTGTCCCTTATCTCGACACTTTGTTTGAGTTGTGTTGTCAAGCTGACACCCAAAAGATTACATGTCTCCTTACCCAAACAGCTGCATAAGTGATGTCAGCCTACGCTGACCACCGTCCTGCATGGTTGGACGTTCTTCCTGAAATCGTTATCTAGCTGAAACTGCTACGATTGCCGAGGCCTTTATAAACGGACTTCAGACGCGCCGGAAAAGGGCCCGGCCAAAACCACCGGTGCAGCTCCGGGTCTCCCGTCAGGGGGCGCACGGTGGAAGTCCCTTGGCAACGTTTCCTGGTTCTTTGTGTGGCGGCTCTACTGATTTGCTGTGTTGTGTGTTCTCTCCCGCGGGTCCCTCCAGAGCAGTTAGTGTTGGCCCCTCTTAGCCAGGACACGGCCTGCCTGCAGGAGCAGCCCACCATGTGCACCCACCTGGCTGACAGATTTGAGAAAAGTGAGTCCCCACCCATCCATCCACCCACCCTCCACCCCCTCTAACCCTTGTGCTCTGGAAACACTGCTTCCCCCACTGACACCCCCCCCCCCACACACCTCCTCCACCACCCCCACAGTCCCTACGCCCCACCCTCTTGCAGCCCTCTCTGCTCAGAGCCTCAGGTGCATGAAGCTTCTTCCCTTCACTAATTTGGCGTGCAGCGACATGGTGCTTACGCCGCACTGCATGGATGAGTTGTGGTTGGCACCTGCCACACGAGCTCACGCGCTATCTGTCCGCTCCGTTTGCGTTTCCTGGTGAAATGTGAAGCATGTAGGTGGGGATTGGTGAGACGCATGCATCGGCTTGCAAAATAACACGCACTTTGGATTCTTGTTTTTGTTTGTCTGTGTTGCTGCTACACTAAAGGGACTAGCTAAGCAGAAGTTTGTGTACTGGTACCGAGTGCGTGGTTGCCCTCGTGGCTGGCTTACAGTGCCACGTCCGCGAGATTATTATCCTGGGCCGGGATTAGAGGTGAGTAGCTGTCGAGGTGATAGGCAGAGGATTACCTATGTCCGTAAAAGGCTTTTGTTTCTCCCATGCCCATGTGGGGGAAACGTGACCCACGGTTCAGCATGGGTCCATCTGTCGGGTGATGGAGACGCGGTGATCACCTCGAAAAGGGGCGGTAACATGACGTGGAGCAGACCGGGGGGGTGGGGGGGGGGGGTCCAGCAAGGGGAGCAGAACAGATCATCAGGATGTGAGTTGCACATCCTTCCCTCTGGAGTCCTGCCTGTGAGAGTCGCTACGGCGCCAGCGCTTGGCGATGGAACTCCGTGATGCTGTCACGCTGGCAACGCTGGACCCGTCCTTCCTCAATGAGACTTTTTATTCTCTGCTGTGTTGGCAAAGCTTTAGTTCCAACACCAGCACTGCAGTGTGGTGTATGTGAGAACGGCAGTAAACAGCAAACCTATGCACAGCACCACACTGCCAGCCAAATGTGCTCAAGTGATATTGCCTGTTAAACAGATTCAGTGCAACTCAAGACGAACTGAAGCACTGTTAGCCAGACTATGTGTGAATAAATAACAGGACAGCTCCATTCATTATTTACAGGTGCGTCCGGCGTTTCAGAGGTGATAGTTAAGCCTGGAGGGGGGGGGGGGGGGTGAAGACGGGGGTGAAGACGGGGTGTGGCTGACCAGTGGAGGTCGAGCTGAGGGTTTGTTACACATGTTTCCCCTGTGGTCAGGGACACTGTGGGATTGATCTTTGGTTTCTGGTTTCCCGAGGGGAAATGTGGATGTTACCACAGTTTGGTTACTACATCTGCTGCAGTTTAACGCAGTGCCTACATTCAGAGCTGACATGTTTTCTAGTATATTATATGTAATTGATACAATTAAATTAATTGATTATTGAGGTAAATTGTACTATGAGGATTCTGTTTATAGAAAGTTTAGCTCAACGGCCACTGTGCTGTCCTTGAAGACTACATACTACATACTACATATTACAGACTACATACTTTATATTTACAGCACCTGGCAGGTGTTCCTATCCAGAGAGACTTACATTATCAGATTAGGTTTGATATCAAGAATATAAATGGATGTGTTACAGCATTGCAGACAAGTAGGTTCTATTGTTTATAGTTCAGCCGCAAAGCATGCTGGGAATCTTGGCCACACCCTTATATATCAGTTGGTGAGTAGGATGTTGTCACGGGTAAATTCACACAGTAAACATGAAGTAGTTTTACGGCTTCTCAACATGTCATCAGCAAGTCCCATTATGTAATAGCTGTCAATGCTTTTATTGTAATTCATGTTTTATTTTTTCTTCAACAAGCATGATCATTTGAACAGAAATGGTTCAATCATTGCTTGTGTGTGTAATGTATGTTTTGTCTAGTCATGCTGCCATTGAGGTGACCTCAAAGACTCTGGGCAGAATTAGGAGATGGTGGAATTAGGAGAAATTATGCTAATTCTAAGCATTGTGCTAATCAAGTGACCAATAAAATAAAATAATTAAATTGGTGTCAGTGTGTTAGGGTCACTTTAGACTTTAAGTGCACTTGTATGAGTGCAAGTGTAATGCACTGGATAGCAGCCAGCCATGTTAATTACTCTAACCATATAACGATAGAGGCTGCCATGTTTGTGTCTGCATAGCCCGAGTGCTATTGATAATTGTTAGTGCTATTGATAATTGTTAGTGCTATTGATCATTGTTAGCGGCAGGCCACTCTAGGCCCCGTAGGCCCTTCTGTGGCCTTTAGGCTGCTCTGTGTCCTGCTGGGCTGTGTTGTGCTCTGTCAGGCCCCCCTGCAGCTGAAAGGTATTGATAAGGTGCTGAGCCCACACCTGGATGTCATCAAGCACTCACTCCTGATACTCAACCTCGTCATCCACGCATCGATCTGTCTCCGTGCAGATTAGTCACTGGTAGGAGCCATGACTATTGATCACCTGGACGTGGGGAAAGAGGGAGTGAGAAAATGAGGAATGACCTGGACAAACTCACGAGCGGAGACACGGAAGGTTCACGCCGTCCTCTCGTAAATCAGACAGTCCACACTCTGCCTTACGACTTGCACGGCGTGGTCCAAGGAAATCACCTGACACAGGTGATTGGGCTGGTCATGGTCCGTCACAGAGAGATGGGCTTTAACTTTATGTGTTATGAGGAAGTGGAGTACCGTCGTTCCTTTGAGATCACACTGAGACCTAATTGTGAGTTGTTACCCTTAAAATGCAATTCCAGAGCCCCGTCTCATTGACCCGCACTGCTCCACACAACAGGGTTATGGGAGATGGTAGGTTTGGTACGCCTACTATGGTTACACTCGGCTATCTAATATTTGATAGCAATCTATATAACTAATTTAGTTGTGCATGAATTTTTATGGCTGATGATTGCCACTGATGGACAGTGAAACCCAGAGTGTTGACCCCTGCAAAGTCCTACAAAGTGCACTTCAGCACAGAGAGACTGTTTAACATTGGGGATTTGGCTGTGTGCATGCATGGCATTCAGCTTTCAGCAACAGTGATGGCCATGGAGTTATTAGTGGGTGTGTATGTGTGAGCATGTGTGTGTGTGCCTGCGTGCGCGCGTGCGTGCGTGCATGCATCCCTGCGCGTGTGTCTGTGTGTGCCTTTGTGTGTGTGTGTATGTGGGGGGGGGTCTTTATGAATGACTTACTGTGGAACCATAGCAGTGCAAGTTTCAGCTAGCAGGCGTATATGGTTGCATGCATGAATGATGCTTTAGATAATCAGCTGTTTTTCCCCCCAAGGACAATACATGCATCAATCATAATTGTTTAAGTGCATTGTTAGCAGTACATCTGACTGTCCTCTGTATTCCTTGTGGTGAAGTTGTGAAAATTATAAGTGGGTCATCCCATGGACGTAGTTTTGATTTCACAAGTGGGGGGGACACAACCTGGGGTGGCGAACTGTTAAGCGGGGGGGGGGGGGGGTGCTGCATGATCCTAGTGCTAGATTTGTCGCTATTTGGATATTGGTTTTTTTACCGTTAAAAAGTGGGGGGGACATGACTTTGTCACTACTTAAATATTTGGTTTTAACTGTAAAAACTGGGGGGGACCAAAACCGGCTTTTGAAAAAGTGGGGGGGACATGTCCCCCCCGTCCCCCCCCCCAAAACTACGTCCGTGGGTCATCCGGTATGGTGTTCTAGTGTTCTGTTGTTCTGTTTCGTTTTATCGTTCAGAGTCTATAAATAGCCAGCTACAAACTGCAAGAGTAGCATGTCTCTCTGATTAACATTGTAATATGTAGACATTCAGCAAAGGTGTGTAATTAGCGACCCCGAACTGAGTTTTGTTTGTTAATGCCGATTGTGTAAGTATCATTTAGACCTTATATTTAAAAACCTGTCATGGAAATATATAATTAGTAATGACATATTTTGAATATATTTCTTATGTTTTGAAACACACAATCTTATTGGTAAAAGTAATATCTTCACGTGAGCCGCTTTCTAGCAAAAGGCGCCTGTGTCTTTAAACGCGGAGCCCGTTTCCTCTGCGGGGAACAGTGTAGTTAAGACTGGACGAGAGGAAAGGGCTCATGTCGGGCGTGAAAACACCGAGGAGAACGAGAAGAACCGTTGAAAAAGACATCATTAGACTGCCAAAGCCGAACCGATGTCACGAAGACAGGAGGCTTTGGGTTACAGTCGCAAACACGAGTCGGATACTCATGTGTTAGGGAGGCCTGGGGGGGGGAAGAGGAGCAGATCCATCAGCATCGCCTGTGTTCGTCGTGCCAGCTGGGTAAACTCGCACACTCGTCCTTGTTCATCTATTATTTATCACGCGCGGAAAATGTTCATTTGGCCGGTCAAAAGCATCGGTTCGCAGCCTTTTGTACACCCACCTAAGCCCTTCGCTCTCGGAATACAGGTGTTTTCTGGACATGTGCGATTGCACGTACCGTCTAAATAAACAAGCGCCGAGGATTTCCCGCAAAGGCTGCAGTAAAGCCTGCGCTGTTAGTTGCGCCGTCGCGCGCTCATCAGCACATTGTGCACAGGGGGGTCCCGTGGGCGCGAGCGCTGGAGCCCATGTGAGGTTCGGGGAGGGGAGTCGTATCGAGCGACTGCGTGCATCAGCATATAGTAGAGTCGGTGGACACCTCTGTGGACCGTAAAGCGCATGTCTGTGTCCCACTGACACCCAGACTCGCCTCTCTCTCATCACCCGAACCGCACAGAACCTGCTTGTTCGTCCGCCGGATACCGCAAGGCAGATGATGAGATGTCCGGAACCACATCGCAGGCGGACCTCATAGACGCCTCAGCGCGGACGGTGTTGCTCAATCGGCCTCAAAATACCAAGTTCTGTGATAATCATGTCAGGTAAGCCATTAAGAAACAAAGAATGATATTTGGACTAGTTGATAGTGTTTGCGACATAATTTCATTGTTATCTTGATGTAATACTTTTCTTATCACACCCCCTGGAGTATAATTGCGAACAAAATTAAATAACTGATTACTTTTGCTGCTTAAAATATCATTTTGACGTGCAGACTATTTCCCGCTGTATTTATGTTCATTCATTCTTTATTTATTTCCCATTTATCTCCCATGTTTGTGTAAATGTTTAACAGACTTGTGCTATAATTAGTTCACGTAAGATCAATTCCATTGTCTTTGACAGAAAAAAACTAAATAGCTGACGGTAATCCAATGGAATAAAACGCTTTTTTATTTGTAGTCGCAGGCGGTTCAGATTACCTGGACCTTTCCTGAACCGGCCGAACTGCTTCCCCCTTTGATCAAAGAGGACGCAGAGATCATGCCCAAATACATCCTACATTGATGAACTATCCGGATAATGGTGTTGCCGGTGCTTATTTGGGTTTTATTAAGTACGGGACTTTGTTTTTTTTTTCATTACAGAAGTCTCAGTAGCCCAAAATCGTCTTGTAAATATTTTTGTTTGTCACACCGTTCACAGATAATGTAATATAGGCAAGTCATCCGGACATCGAGGCATGTTCACGTTTGGCACTCAAGTTACGACTCGTATGTTAATGGTATATAATTACGTTGTGTTAATAAAGGATTGTATCGCTTAAGCGAATTTCACTCAAGGGAGTTAATTCCGTATTCACGGGTGCACTGAACGCTCGTAAGAAGTGCAGGATGTTCCGATAATGTCGTGGGATACTACTGAGTTATTTCAGGTTACTGGAAAAGCGTTCAAACTGGTAATATTTCAACTTTTGGAGGACCGCTGAATGAGCTGTTTTTGAGCGACCTGTTCACACGAACCTTTATCTAAGAGTACATCAACACACAGAACACAACATGGATTTTGCCCTGAAAGCCTCTATTTTGGTTCTTGAAACAAGATAAGGGCGGGGTCGAGCAACGTCTTGCACTTGCACACGCACGATTGGCTGGTCTCACGCACACGCACGATTGGCTGGTCTCACGCACACGCACGATTGGCTGGTCTCACGTACACGCACGATTGGCTGGTCTCACGTACACGCTCGATTGGCTGGTCTCACGTACACGCACGATTGGCTGGTCTCACGTACACGCACGATTGGCTGGTTCCACGCACAAGCACGCGGTATATGGCCTGGTTTCCCGCTCTTCTGTTGTCGTCAGACGTGGCCTGCTTATCTGTCCTCACCAGCTGAGTGGAAATCGATCCCTAGGAGATTAAAGACTTGTTTATTCAAACCGCTGTCCACCTCCTGTATTTTCCTCCTCCCCCTCTATGTTTTATTCATAACCTAGTTTATGTTTCTCACTGCATTAGCCTGACCTGTTAGGCTGTCAGTCACAGTGTTGCCGAGCAACACACAATACATCCAGTATAAGGCAACAATCAATCAATCCATATCGATATGTCGGATCAACATCTTGCAATAACCCCTAATCAATACAATACAAAAGTGGTACGATCTTGGGTGCATGAGATTGCAGAAGATCGTGTGTAAGGTACCGTCTGACATCAGAACCAGCTTGGTGTACTTCCAGGTCAGCCCCTGGGCAGGTTTCTGATGTCTTTGTGTCGGTTGAAGTCTGTGTCAGGCTTTGAACTTGCCACGCGTGTTTGCTAGCAGCAAGAGAGACACTGTGTGTGGTTTACAGAGAGGAGACAAACACACACTCCTGCACAGGGGTGGAACCCATGTATACTTGCATACTGAACGCTCCGAGGTACCATTGAAACTGACTTTTCCCCCCCTGTCTTTGCGAGTTCAGCCCCTCACTTTCCCTTTTTTAGATTCCTTGACAGACAGCCCTGAAAGGTAGACCAACCTTCAAACCTCAGGGTTATATCTGGCAGTCCTAGCCGCTATTTACAACTGTAAAACAATTACTGTGGCTATTTAAAGGGCCACTGAGTGATGGTCAGTGGACTCCAATGACTGACAGGAAGATGCTGCCAAGGACCAACGCTGGTATTTCTGTTCTCCTGCTCTAACCTGGGAGCCATGGCCGGAGTGATGGTGTCAGGGCTTTGTGTGGGCGGACACTCCCAAACCACAAGCAGAGGGTTTTTTTGGAAGAGCAAGCCGAAGTGGGATTGATCCTGAGCTGAGCTCACAGTGACACGCCAGTGACTATATTTAGATCTGCTCCGCTTTGAAGTTGCCTAGAATAAGGGCGGTTGTAATGACTTTTTTATTTTTGGAATCGCCAATAACCGAAAGAGTGCTTTTATGGTTTATTGACTTAACAACCAACTTAGTTTCAGTGTCGAAGCAGCATCAGCATTTGCTAATGATGTCATACTACTAAATGTATTTGTAAGTTTGATCTAAAACGTTTACTACTGCAGCTCAAAGACACGCTTAAAAAGACCTTTATGAGTTATTTTTTTGTATGATTTTATTAGTATGTTTTAGCATGATTGCGATATGGGACAGTGGGACAGTGAGGTGTGTCTCTGTTGCGGTTGATGTTTACATCTTCTCGTCCTCTGGTAGCACCACGAAATACGGCATCCTCACCTTCCTGCCACGCTTTCTGTACGAGCAGATCCGGCGAGCCGCCAACGCCTTCTTTCTCTTTATCGCCCTAATGCAGGTACAGAACCCCCCCACCCCCCCAGACACACACACACACACACACACACACACACACACACACACACAAAACAAACAGAAATATACATACACACAATTACACACATAAAACCACCTTTGATAATTTGCACACATAAATATGCTATATATATATATATATATATATATATATATATATATATATATATATATATATATATATATATATATATATATACTCACATGTCACAAACTTCTAAGTTTTGGCCAGCTTTAGGTGTGTGTGGTTTTCATTGGACTGGGGACATCCATTCAGAGACACTAAAAGGTTTTCTCCAAATCTTTCAGTTGGTTCTGTTTTCCTACAAGTGAAGCCTATTCCATCACTAAACTGTGGGCTGAGTGGAGTCATCACACACACCTATTTCAGTAGTCACAGATGAAAGACTCCATTCTGATGTTCTTTTATGGCAAAAAAGTAACCTCTGAGACCTGAGGTGCATTAACCTGAACACACTCCAGTTAGTTGAAAGCCATATTTCTGGCCTTTTGATCGACCCTTTTTGCTTTTTATATACGAGGAGCTTTTTAGAGGGCATTTAAAGAGAGAGATGTGAGAGCAAATTGCAGTGTAAGCGTTGTGTGTCCGTGTGTGCAGCAAATCCCCGATGTCTCACCCACGGGGCGCTACACCACCCTGGTGCCACTCATCTTCATCCTGACTGTAGCTGGGATCAAGGAAATCATTGAGGACTATGTGAGTAGGAGCGCCCTCTGGTGGAGCATTGAGGTGGCACGTCATATGGACCTCGAGAACCTCTGCTCTAATGTCCCTAACACACCTGAATCACGGCTAATTAACAAGCGGGAAAGTGTAAAGTTTCGATGTGTGAGTGAACTGAAATTGCTGTATTTAGGATGCCTTAAAATAACCAATAATAAAATAACCACCCATTTTTATTACCCTTAGAAAAGACACAAGGCTGACAACACGGTGAACAAAAAGAAGACAACAGGTTGAGTACCGTGTGTGTGTGCGCGTGCGCGTGTGTGTGTGTGCGTGCGCGTGTGCGTGCACGTGTGCGTGTGTGTGTGTGTGTGTGTGTGCGTGCGTGCGTGCGCGTGTGTGTATTATATCGTGTGCTCAGTGTGTTTCGTTCCTCTGACGTGGTTCTGTTCCTCTCCAGTCCTGCGTAGCGGAGCGTGGCAGACGGTCATTTGGAAGCAGGTGACCATATTCCTCCATTTCACTGCTCTACTTGTTTTCTCTCTACTCATACGTTCCTCTGATGTTCCTCACCTCGTTGGTGCCACGACACAGCTCAGCTGCCAGTGCTTCCTGTCCTCATGTGCTCTGTTATTATTCCGCCTGCTCACATTCTCCAGTTTCTTTTCTCCTGAATATCTCACACTCATCCTCATTCTGGATCTCCCTCCCCTCATGCTGTCGCAATGCTGCACCTGCCCACTAGGTGGCAGTGGGAGACATAGTGAGGGTGACCAATGGCCAGCACCTCCCCGCTGACATGGTCATAGTGTCCTCCAGGTCAGCAACACTGTGTGTATGTGGACTGGTGTGGATGCACGTGGGTGTGGATGAGTTGGTATGTGCATGTGTGTGAGTGAGGGTGTATGTGTGTGTATATATATATATATATATATATATATATATATATATATATATATATATATATATATTTTATGTTTCTGTGTACATTTATGTGTGTGTTTTTTGTGTTTTTCAGTAGATTTCAATAGTGCTGGGCACATTAAGAACATGCTTGTGTATTTGTGACATTGTGATTTTAAGAACGTGTCTTTCATAACCAACAGAAAATGCTTTTATGTTGCTTTGTTATTTGAGCGCTGTGTTAATGTTATTTGAGCGCTGTGTTAATGTTATTTGAGCGCTGTGTTAATGTTATTTGAGCGCTGTGTTAATGTTATTTGAGCGCTGTGTTAATGTTATTTGAGCGCTGTGTTAATGTTATTTGAGCGCTGTGTTAAGGTTATTTGAGCGCTGTGTTAATGTTATTTGAGCTCTCCATTGTTGCCATTCCAGCATTGTGATGTTATTGGAGGGTTGTGTTGATGTTATTAGAGGCTTCTATTAATGTGACCAGAGCATTAGGTTAATGTTATTAGAGGTTAAAAGCTGTGGTCCTCTTCTACAGCGAACCTCAGGCGATGTGCTACACGGAGACGTCTAACCTGGATGGAGAAACCAACCTCAAGATACGACAAGCAAGTTGCATATGATTCATACTCATTCGTGTGTGTGTGTACGTGTGTGTCGATGTGTTTTGATTTGGTGTCTTTGTATAAGTGTGTTAAACCTGGTGTCAAATTCAACAGAATTCCAGTGCATATTGAACGTTAATCCTTTTTTTATTTATGGCCACATGAGCAGCTTATACTAAGAAACTTTGTTGGTTATTGATCTAACGGTTGAGACAAAATGCGCTATGAGCAATAACAAGCCACGTATATGCCTCTACTATATCTATAGTGTTTTTAAGCCTCCCACAGCGTGTACCGCACTGCCACCTACTGGTGAAAGATATTTAGCAAACACCTGTAAGTAATATGTGTAACATGCTGTGTAACTGTGTGTGTTTTCTAGGGTCACTCTCTCACAGCTGGTTTTCAGTCTGTGGAGGAACTCATGGCTCTGTCTGGTCGTTTAGAGTGTGAAGGGCCCAATAGGCACCTATACGACTTCACTGGCACCCTGAGACTGGATAATCATAAGTAGGGCAACACACACACACATATGTACACACACATATGTGTGTATACAAACACAGTCACATCCATGCACTAATTCAAGTTTGCATACACACATGGTTAACATCCATTTCCATCTTTTGCAGTCCTGTGCCACTTGGACCAGACCAGGTTTTGCTCCGCGGTGCCCAGATTAGAAACACCCAGTGGGTTGTGGGTATTGTAGTCTACACTGGACATGACTCCAAACTCATGCAGGTTAGAGACATGGTGGAGAAGTTGTTCCCTCCTATGTTGCAGTTGAAAGTACCTGAAATGCACTATGAAATTATTAGTCTCACAATGTTCCAAGCACCATTTTTTGATAACTCCATGACTTAAAATGGCTGCACATGATTTAGTAAGATTGTTTAACTGTAAATTCTCTTTACACTCCGATAGCTATCTCTAAAATAGTCCTCTTAAAAATGTCCTGTCCTGGGTGCTGTAATCAGTAATCAAAAATGTCAACATGGTCCAACACCATTAATCAATCAGAAAGTTCTTGACAGGCAGTCCACCCTGTGCTGTCAGTTAGTTTGTGTGCACACACAGTACGTAATAGCATAGGGTAAGTGAATAACATGGCAACGGCATGTCTGGGGGGAGGGGCTTGGAGGACAGCTTTGATGGAGGGAGGGGCTTAGAGGACAGCTTTGATGGAGGGGGCGGGACTGAATCAAGGGGGCGGACTGCTTCAACAGCCCACGAAAGTCAGCAAGTCTGCACAATCGATTACAGCAACTTGAAGGGAATGTATGGGTGATTATCATGTGCTGTTGCTCAGTTAGCAGCTGGCTATGGCATAACTACACACAGTTCTGCCCCCTCTTGCAGAACTCTACCAAGGCGCCACTGAAACGCTCGAACGTGGAGCGGGTCACTAATATGCAGATCCTGGTACTGTTCTGCATCCTCCTGGTGATGGCGCTGGTGAGCTCCATCGGTGCAGCCATATGGAACAAGCAGCACACTGATGAGGCCTGCTGGTACCTCTCCCGTGCAGGTACACACACACACACACACACACACACACGGAAAAGTAAATATACTTTTGTGAGACTAACATGTCTTGTGTATGTTTTGCCATTAGGCGACATCTCCCTGAACTTCTGGTACAATTTGTTAACCTTCATCATTCTGTACAATAACCTGATTCCCATCAGTTTGCTGGTCACATTAGAAGTTGTCAAATTTACACAGGCACTTTTCATCAACTGGGTAAGTATGTAAGTGTGTGTGCGTGTGTGTGTGATTGTGTGTGTGTGCATATATTATATACATATATGTTCGACAATTGATTTTATGTTGAAATATGACTGGCGCTGCTCCCTGTGTCCTCTCAGGACATGGAAATGTACTATTCAGAGACAGATACGCCTGCCATGGCTCGGACATCCAATCTGAACGAAGAGCTCGGCCAGGTGAGGAGAAGCTCCGCCTCTCCGGGCTCTAAACTAATCACACTCGCCACTTCGTATTCTTCTGAAGCTCTTTAATTTGTTCTTTAATCTTAGGCCCCTTTATTCCCGTCTTTACACCCCTGTCTTGCCAATGCTCTCTGTCTCCCTCTTTCACTCTCTCTCTCTTTCACTCTCTCTCTTTTACTCTCTCTCTCTGCTCTTAGGTGAAGTATCTGTTCTCAGATAAGACAGGCACTCTGACCTGTAATGTCATGCACTTTAAAAAATGCACCATAGCAGGAATTACATATGGGTAAGAGCCCCAGTCCAAGAGCTTAATACTTACCTTCCTATTCCAGTTAGCGTAACAGCACCTTGCATTTTTCGGACTTTCTTGGCTAATAGCATATTGATCTGTTGTTATGTGTTTATATTTGAGCTTGTGCATTGATCTATACGTCTGTGTGCAGGCACTTCCCAGAGCTGGACTGCGATCGATCAATGGAGGATTTCAGGTCAGGAGCCATCACGACTCCGTAAAAGCTAATTCTGGGCTAAGGAGGACATAATGTCTCATCTGTGTATGTTCTCTCTCTCTCTTTCTCTCTCTCTCTCCCCCTCAGTCACATCCCTTCCAGCAGTAACAGCTCTACAGAGTTTGAAGACCCTGCGCTGATTCAGAACATTGAAGAGAATCACGTAAGTGTCATCAGAAGGTATCGTGGAGGGTTCTTGTGATCTCAGCTATTGTGCAAGCTTTCTGTAACTGCTCTCCTCTCTTTCTGTCCGCACTGTCCTCCTCTCTGTGTCCCAAACGTCTCCGTCTCTCCATTCTTCTTTCTGCCTCACAGCCCACCTCTCCACAGATTTGTGAGTTTTTGACCATGATGGCAGTTTGCCACACCGTTGTTCCTGAGCGAGACGGAAACCAGATCATATATCAGGCCTCTTCACCAGGTGTGGCAGCCAGTCACCACAGTCACCATAAAAAGATATCCAATCACGCAAGCCTACTCACAACACAATCACTTGCAATGTGACCACATTCGTGATCGAACCAGGACGTCTGAGGATGCTGGACTTTGTAAGTGAATTCTTGTGGGTGGTGTTTTTTTTGTGGTGATGCCTGTTTTTGTACAGATGAGGGCGCGCTGGTGAAAGGTGCCAAAACGCTTGGCTTCGTCTTCACGGCGAGAACACCACATTCTGTCATCATAGAAGCGGTTAGTCTTCTGCTCAAACCACATCTGTTCAGCCTATATGTTCAGACTTTACACATTATCATACATGTTTATCTGTGTGGAGAATTATTTGACTTGAAATTATTCATGACATTGGATTTTCTGTATATTTCTTTACTTTTTCTCTACTGGTGTTTTGTTTATTGCAGCTTGGGGAGGAAATGACCTACGAGCTGCTTAATGTTCTAGAATTTTCCAGGTGAGTACGCAGGTGGCTACCCAGTGCCAGCTCACCGCTGGTGTAGGGACTATTTCTTTTAGACTGCTCAGATGTTTCACTGGATTTTTCTCTCCGACAGCAACCGTAAGCGCATGTCAGTGGTGGTCCGAACTCCGACGGGAAAACTGCGCTTGTACTGCAAAGGGGCGGTGCGTGGAGTGCTACAATTCACGCGCCCACACACGTGCACAAACACGGCGCTTTGAATGTGATGTAACAGTTGGAACACAGTGTGTCTGACCACGACACAGAGCACAATGATGATGTCAAATATGTGTTACAGGATAATGTGATTTTTGAGCGCCTGCATGAAGCCTCCCAGTACAAGGACCTGACTGTAGCCCACCTGGAACAGTTTGCCACTGAAGGTGAAGGAAACAGAGCGTACCACTCCCCTCGTCTCCTTGTGCATCCGCGTGTGTGTGTGTGTGTGTGTGTGTGTGTGTCTGTGTGTACACTGTGTGCATGCATTCATTTGTGTGTGTGTGTGTGTGTGTGTGTGTGTGTGTGTGTCTGTGTGTACACTGTGTGCATGCATTCATTTGTGTGTGTGTGTGTGTGTGTGTGTGTGTGTGTGTGTGTGCATGCATTCATTTGTGTGTGTGTGTGTGTGTGTCTGTGTGTACACTGTGTGCATGCATTCATTTGTGTGTGTGTGTGTGTGTGTGTGTGTGTGTGTCTGTGTGTACACTGTGTGCATGCATTCATTTGTGTGTGTGTGTGTGTGTGTGTGTGTGTGCATGCATTCATTTGTGTGTGTGTGTGTGTGTGTGTCTGTGTGTACACTGTGTGCATGCATTCATTTGTGTGTGTGTGTGTGTGTGTGTGTGTGTGTGTGTGTGTGTGTGTGCATGCATTCATTTGTGTGTGTGTGTGTGTGTGTGTCTGTGTGTACACTGTGTGCATGCATTCATTTGTGTGTGTGTGTGTGTGTGTGTGTGTGTGTGTGTGTGTGTGTGTGTGTGTGTGTGCATGCATTCATTTGTGTGTGTGTGTGTGTGTCTGTGTGTACACTGTGTGCATGCATTCATTTGTGTGTGTGTGTGTGTGTGTGTGTGTGCATGCATTCATTTGTGTGTGTGTGTGTGTGTGTCTGTGTGTACACTGTGTGCATGCATTCATTTGCGTGTGTGTGTGTGTGTGTGTGTGTGTGTGTGTGTGTGTTTGCAGGGCTGCGGACCCTGTGCTTTGCTTATGTGGATCTGGAAGAGGACGTGTATCAGGAGTGGTTGAAGGAATATAACCGGGTCAGCACTGTCCTGAAAGACCGCGCACAGAAACTGGAGGAATGCTATGAGCTGCTGGAGAAGGTAACTGCGAGTCTCGGGCTGAACCAGGGTCAGTCTGCCGGCGCTTACGGTGATCCAAATGAAAAGTCTCGTGATGCTGAACTGTTCCTGAACCAGCATTTCCAGTACAATGGCATATTGGAAAGGGAACTTTCTCTGAGCTGCACTATGCGGCCAGCAGTGGGCGCTGTGGTGTCACATATCTGTGGACAGACATGAGCGTGTACGTCCAGACCTGTGGCAGGACTGTTAGGAGCAGACAGCCTCTCTCTCTTCTGAACTACAGTCTGCTGGATAGACAATTACTGCACTCGCATCCTCTAATGTTAGCACACACACACACACAGCAGGCAGGATGAAGGTAGCGGGTGGTGGCGAGCTTGCGTGTGTGTTAAGCCTCCGTCCCTGATGAACAGGAGAGGGGAGGGGAGACCACAGCAGGATAATTACCCGCCCCTGTCTGCCAAGAGCCTCGTAAACCAAGAGTCAAC
>NC_135217.1:33724219-33766719 GCF_052324685.1 Brachyhypopomus gauderio
ATGTTTACTGCAGGGTGGAGCTAATTATACACACCCACACCCCCGTACACACACACACACACACACACACACACACACACACACACACACACACACACACACACACACACACACACAATCACACACATACACATGCACAGTTTGTCCCATTCTATATTCCAGCTCCATCATGCGTAGAACATTTCCATATTCACAGAGGCGTGGAGGTTCTTGGTCTCCACTCACTCACTGCTCCAGAGCTCCCAGTCAGTAGAACAGACTGGCTACGCTAAAAAAGAGAGAGCACAGGTTAATTTTAAGCTTGTCGTCATGTGGTTTTTATCATAAATACACCCGGCCTGTGGCTAATATGTGTTCTCACCGAAAAGGTTGTCGATGCCTGACCAGGTCCAGAGATCCAGGAGAGGGTGAAGAAGGAAATGAGTCTTTTAAATTTTATGACAACCTGTAATACATTACTAGTAGCTGTTACTGTTCTACTTCTCAGTCTCTGGTCCCACACACACACACACACACACAGATGCACACACACACACACACACACACACACACACACACACACACACAAATACACTTTCACTCCCTCCTTCCCACATAAGTAGTGACTAGTCTGATTCTCTTTGCTCAGGCATCTGTAATCTCGGTTAATCCGTCCGTTCCGGTGGTATTTCGCCCTTCCCCTCATTCACAGGAAAGGTGAGTGCAGGAACTGATTAAAAAGATAAACCGTACGATCTAGATCTGAGCACTCACACACGTACGCGCACACCGTGAGGAACTCGGGCGTGCGGAAGGATAACCTCCGTCGGCCTGATGTGAGGACGCACGATAAGCTCGGTTTAGAGGGTCGTATTGTTTGGATTATCTCAGATCTGCTCCTGCCTCGTACAACCCAGGCTAAGGCTGCTGTGGCTGATCCTCAGACTGATCTGAGATCAGCTACACACTGATGGCCCTAGCACTGCGGGAGAACAGGGCCAAGTATGTGAAGTGTTGTCATGGGTGTAGGAAATGGTGGTTACCATAGCGCTGATATGAGCAAACTGGAAAAATGCTCCGGTGACCATTCAAGTGCATGCATGACCAAGAGTGTGTGTGTGTGTGTGTGTGTGTCAGAGGAGTGAGATCCATGCTGTGATGTCCACATGGTTCTCATTGTGGAGTACAGAACGTTTGTTTTCTCTATTAGTCTTTCTCCTGGTTATCAGAAACTCAATCACAGACTGCCTATAACTACGATAAACACGCACACAGAACTACATCCTAAACAACTCGCGAACAGACACACGCTGACTGATACGTAGATTAGAAGTTATCCATCTTTCTTTCACGCACACAGACACACACATTTAGAGCGAAGTCTTCTGGGTAACGGTGGGCTGTTTCTGCCTGTCGCCCTGTGGTGTGGACGTCAGTTTGGCTTCCAGTGAGATGTGTGGCATCTAGCTGATATCTCTTTCACCCCCCCCCTCCATCAAGAGGACAGTCTGGAGGCTGGAGCTTAGGGTGTCTTGGGTGACGGGGCGATGTGTAACAGATGTGTGTGTTGTAGGCATGTGGGTGTGTGAGAAACAAACTGCAGCGTTAACAATTCCTGTGGCACCACTTGAGCCTTGGCTTGTGGTGTATGAGTGTATGTGTGTGTGTGTGTGTGTGTGTATATATGCGTGTGTGTTCATTCGTGCACGTGTGTTTTGTGCTTTTTTTCCTCTGTTAGAGAAGGGAATGATAAGGACATATATGTTTATATTATGAATAAAAAATCAGGACTCAATGAGATGTGACCGCTGCGTAGGCGGTGTGCACATGCGTGTGTGTGTGTGTGTGTGTGTGCAGCGATAACTGTGGCATGTGTGTGTGTGTGGGGGACACAGGCGACGCGGGCCACACTGGTGACACACTGCTCGTCCCTGGGGGACTCGCTGAGGAAGGAGAACGAACTGGCGCTGATCATGGACGGGCAGACACTGAAGTACGCCCTCTCTTTTGAGGTGCGTCAGGCCTTCCTGGACCTCGCCCTCTCCTGCAAGGCTGTGATCTGCTGCAGGTAAGATCTCATCTTCACACACACGTCCACGTACACGTGGGCTTCACTCCCATGAGTGTGAGAGTGTGTGTGTGTGTGTGTGTGCGCGCATTTATGTACACGTATGCACATACACATATGTGTGTGTGTGTGTGTGTGTGTGTGTGTGTGTGTGTGTGTGTGTGTGTGTGTGTGTGTGTGTGTGTGGAAGGAGGAAGATTTGTGTGTGTGTTTGAGTGTTCGTGCATGTGTGTATGTAGAAGTAAACCTTTTGCCCTGCCTGGGGTAAATGAACAGTGCTAATGAAAGGTTGACACGCAGAACACAGCACCCTGTGCACAGGTACTGCAATACTGCAGGCTGTTTGCAGATGTTAAAGTGTGTGTGTGTGTGTGTGTGTGTGTGTGTTTGTATGAGTGCGTGTGCATGTGTGTGTGCGTAACTCAGATGAGGAATAATTGCTTCAGTGTTGTGTAAATCCGGACTGTGGTCTCTTAGGTCTCACAAACTGGCTCAACTGCCCCTCCTCCGCTCATCACACACACACACACACACACACACACATACACACACACACACATTCTCTCTCTGTTTAAGGGGTGACAGTGATCCTCTCTGGCTGTTTTTGTGTGCACGAGAAAGAATGAAGGTGCGTGTGTGTACGCGTGCTCACGTGCATCCGTGTGTGTGTGGGTGTGTGTGTGTGTGTGTTAGTATTTTCTGCACATGACTTCCTGAGTTTTGTTTGTTTAAAGAACTACTTCATGTTCCTTATTTTCTGCTCTATCCCACCATGAAGAACATTACCAAACCTTTCATCTACACGCAGTGCAGCTGTGTATGTGTGAGAAAGAGAGCCACAGATAGGGAAAGATAAGTTCAAAGGACAAGAGATTTTAGAAGATTTGGCTGTTGTAGTTTTTTTTTTTTTTTACCACGTTTAAAAAGAGTCTGAGCCACTATCAGGGATCCCAGCACAAATTCCTCCTTTATCCCAGAGAGATTTCATGCATATGTTTTCCACTGGGGGTTCCTTCAGAAATCAAGAGAAAGATGATATATAAAGTGTTAGAGAGAGGTTAAAGAAGAGTTTAGCCGTTGGGAATAGGCTTACATTACCTCAGACTTCTCCATACAGGTATGGAAGGGTGGAGCAGACAGGTGGAGTAAAAGACGAGGTAAAGAATGCTGGATCTACCTGTGTTATACAGGCTCTTTACACCTTTACACAGCCACCATTTTGGGTTTACATCTGGTTTTACATGTGGCCAGACTGGGTCACATCGGGATTTGGCCACGTGTAACGCCAGGTGTAAACACCCCCAGGACACACTGTGATTGGATTACGATCCAGTCGCACAAACCACATTCGGAGGTGGTCAGAGACAGTTCTTCACCACATATGATACGTGTAAATGGAACGAATGTTTCGTTTCTCTCTCATACCCAAAGAATGCTGTGGTCCTTCTCCTGCACCGAGGCAGGCTATCCACTGCCTGCTTTAAATGCTTTCTTTCAATGTTTGACAGAATATATTCCATGGGTAGTAGGGTGAGACAACATGTTTACAGTAGGAAGTTCAACGGAAATGATACGTGTGTGGTTAGAATTGGATCTCGTCTGGTCACAGTGGGGACGCATTTTAGTGAGAAGTGTAAACGGAATCTGGACTGAGTGTGTCCAGATATGATCCGGACATGAAACACACGTTAAGAATATAGTCATCAACACAAGGCTAGCACTGAAAAGACACCGCAAATGTCATCGTGGATCATAATAGACTTCTGGTCCGGATGGGAACGACTTAAAAATGTGTGTGTGTGTGTCTGTGTTTGTGCACACAGAGTGTCTCCTCTGCAGAAGTCTGAGATAGTGGATATGGTGAAGAAGCACGTGAAGGCCATCACACTGGCGATAGGTGATGGTGCCAATGATGTGGGTATGATTCAGACGGCTCACGTCGGCGTGGGGATCAGTGGTAATGAGGGGATGCAGGCTACCAACTCATCTGACTACTCCATCGCTCAGGTGTGGGATACGCTCACACACACACCTGGAAACACACACACACACACACACACACACACACACACACACAACACACAGACACACAGACAGCAGCAACTGTTCCTCAGACTTCTCCACATGTGGGATGTAGGGTGCATTCACAGAAACACAGAAACACACACACTTGTGTAGGAATACAGGAGTAAACACACACACGACAACCTCAGATGAGACTCCATAGATCAGGTGTGGAATACACATTCACTCATAATCAAGTAGACACATACAAACACACTCATACAGTCACACAGAGAGCAAGATATGCAAACACACACACACACACACACACACACACACACACACGAAAATGAATCTCCCCATGGACACTATGCCCACAGGAACACATGTTAGCTATTAGTACATAAGCACCCGGATTCAACAATACTGCAGGCACTCTGGAGTGTGCGTGTGGGTATGTGTGGGTATGTGTGGGTATGTGTGGGTATGTGTGGGTGTGTGTGGGTGTGTGTGGGTGTGTGTGTGTGTTCATTTGTGCATGAGTTTTAGAGTAGTATGATGAGGTTTTTTTTGTCGCTGATGGGTGTGTGTGTGTGTTTCTCTCTCTCTCTCTCTCTCTCTCTCTCTCTCTCTCTCTCTCTCTCTCTCTCTCTCTCTCTCTCTCTCTCTCTCTCTTCAGTTCTCTTATCTGGAGAAGCTGTTATTGGTCCATGGAGCCTGGAGCTACAACCGTGTTACCAAATGCATCCTGTACTGTTTCTATAAGAATGTGGTGTTATACATCATAGAGGTACATTCATTGGTCTTACTGACTGCCGTGTGTGTATTGTGTGTGTATCGTGTGTGTGTGTGTGTGTGTGTGTGTGTGTGTGGATGAGCAGAGGAAAGATTATTGAGCATTGCGGGCATATTTCATTGGTTACGCAAAGTAAATGTTTATATGAAACATTTATATATAATATAAAATAAACATTAAATACATATAACATTTTCGTATGTATATATGTATATTCATATACATACTTACATATATATTTGTGTAAGAGTGTGTTGCTAAATGAAGCCAAATCAAAATGCTAAGTATTTAAATGTGTGTGTGTGTGTGTGTGTGTGTGTGTGTGTGTGTGTGTGAGAGAGAGAGAATTGAGAGAGCTCAGAATGCTTTTGCCTTTGGAATGTGTTTAATTTAAATGTCTTGAGTTTGGACAACTTTCATCATGTTACCTCAACTAATTCACTGGGCTTCAGTGCACACCCACACACACACTTTTGCCCACTGTTTCTGTGTTACACACACACACACACACACACACACACACACACACACACACACACACACACACACACACACGTGCACTCGCACACATACACAAAGACATAACCACACACCCTCAAGTACATTAAGAGAGACATAGTGCAGCTGTTTGTAGTGTGTGACAGTGATAGATGAGTAAGCTCCTCTCGTCTCTGCTTTCTGTCACTTACACACACACACACACACACACACACACACACACTCACTCACTCACTCACTCACTCACTCACTCACTCACACTCTCTCTCTCTCTCTCTCTCTCTCTTTCTCTCTCACACACACACACACATATATATACACACACACACACACACACACACACACAGTCATAGCCACTGACCCTCATCTAGACAGTCTGGGTCCATCCAGCTCAGGACATACCAAGAGTACTGTCATCCGAGAGTGTGTGTGTGTGTGTGTGTGTGTGTGTGTGGATTTGTGTGTGTGTGTTTGTGTGCGTGTGTGTGTGTGTGCGGGGAGTCCTAAGTAGAGTGAGAGCTGCTCTACTGACAGAGTTATGCCCCTGTCTGTTGGGGCATTTGTCAGCTGTGCCTCCTTTTAAAGATGCCAGCAGGTGCAGCAGTACGACCCACCGTGCGTGTGTGGTGTGTGCGTGTGTGCGTGTTATGGTAGGTGTGTGTGGGCCCATGTGTGTGTGGGTGGATGTATAGGGTTATTAGTGAGGATTAGCTGCAGCAAAGAAGAGCTTTCATGGTCAAAGTTCACACACTGCCTTTGTCTTTATAGCAGAAATGAGGTAGGAGGGGGTATGCTGAAGGCAAGTGTGTGTACGTGTGTGTACGTGTGTGTGTGTGTTGAGAGAGATCTGAACCCTGTAAGGGTCGACACCAGGGTCAAAGTTTTGTGATCCTATCTTAAAAATGCCTTCTCCAGAGAGCGTCTGCTCTTGTATCTTTACGCGAGCCTCACACACCCTCCCTTCTCTGTCCTCTGTCCTCACACACCCCCCCCTTTCTCTGTCCTCTGTCCTCACACCCCCCCCCCCCCCCCTTCTCTGTCCCTCACACACCCCCCTTTCTCTGTCCTTGTCTGCACCCTCTGTCCTCTGTCCACACGCCCGCGCCCCCCACCCAGCTGTGGTTTGCCTTCGTGAACGGCTTCTCCGGTCAGATTCTGTTTGAAAGATGGTGTATCGGCCTGTACAACGTGGTGAGTTCATTTTTTCCTCCCTCTCTCTCTCTCTCTCTCTCTCTCTCTCTCTCTCTCTCTCTCATACACACACACACATATAAAAATGTGTTATCAGAGTGTCTGATCAATACACTTAAATCTCAGAGTTTGTCTGACTTCACTGTTTTATATGGGTATTTTTAAAGCATACACTTACCTGCTGTAAGATGGTCAGAATGTTTCCCAGGTCATTGTGAGTCTGATCTTGTGTATCCCTCGTGTACATGGTTTGCTAATGTAATATCATGTGTGTGTGGGGTGAATGGTGTGTGTATGCCCGTGTGCACACGTGTGTGTACGTGTGTGTATCAGATCTTCACGGCACTCCCTCCCTTCACTCTGGGGATCTTTGATCGGCCGTGTAGTCAGCAGAACATGCTCCGATTTCCACAGCTTTACCGCATTACCCAGAACGCAGACGGCTTTAACACCAAGGTACTGCGCGCACACACACACACACACACACACATATACACGCAAATAACAATACACACACCCAGTGAACATGAACACACGCATACGGTACACATATGCACACACGCACACAAACATGAAATATGTGCACACAAAATACACAAAGAAAACATAAACATACACATCCAAGCACACATATTGCTTGTTAAGGTCTGATGGTCTGACTCTGTGATAGACTGGTAATGTCTGGGGGCTGTTTAGAGCAAATAAACAGAAACAGCACTGCAGGGCAGCAGATGTGTTACCATAGGGATTATAATTACATTTAGAGAGATTGAATAAGGAAGTCATTCATTTGAGGGGAAGAGTTGCTGTGTGTGCGTGTATGCGCGTGTATGCGCGTGTATGCGCGTGTATGCGCGTGTATGCGCGTGTATGCGCGCGTGGTGTGTGTGTGTGTGTGTGTGTGTGTGTGTGTGTGTGTGTGTGTGTGTGTGTGTGTGTGTGTGTGTGTGTGTCTTTAATTTGGAGGACACTGTGCTGTTGTATAACTGTAACTGTAGAGAAGCTGTTTGTGTGGGCTCTGTATTTCTTGGCAATACACTCTTCATTTGCTCTGGTTTCTTCCCTTCCCTCTCTCTCTCTCTCCCCCAGGTGTTTGGGGGTCACTGTATAAATGCTCTTATCCACTCCATCATCCTCTTCTGGTTTCCACTGAAAGTTCTGGAACATGGTAACCAGACGGTTCATTAACACACACATGCCCTCACACACCTGAACACGCACACACACTCACCTCCCACGTTGAGCCCTCGGTGGCCCTCATGTTGTCTAAGTACCTGCCGTCTGTCTCTCACCACTCACTCCTCCGTGTGCAGACACTCCGTTTGGGAATGGCCACAGTGTCGACTACCTGTTTGTTGGGAACATCGTCTACACGGTAAGAGACCAACACGAGCCCGTCTGCCATTTCATGGGCTATTGCACTAGTGGCCATTTTTCTCCCGTAGAGTTTACATTTCTAAAAAGCTTTTCTTCTAGTCAACATTTCCTATTGAAATCAGTGTTTCCTAGTAAAGTCAGTATTTCCTAGTAAATTCAGTATTTCCTAGTATTGTAAGGGAAATTACTGAGGTGGGGATACTCTGAAAAGCATGAAATGCAGTGCAGAATATTTACCTGTTCTTTGGTTACAGGGACTGTAATTTACCCATGATTCCTAACTGCCCCCTATTCAGGCAAAACTATTCAGGCATGGTTTGGATTATGATCATGTGATGAAATCACATTTCCAGGCCCAGGAGCCAGACATCACTTTCATAATGAGACTTCCTGCAGTTATTAGCTTTAGCTTTGGGGGTGTGCTGCCTTTCTTTCATTACTGAGAAAAAAGACTGTGTGTGTGTGTGTGTGTGTGTGTGTGTGTGTGTGTGTGTGTGTGTGTGTGTGTGTGTGTGTGTGTGTGTAAGTGAGAGACACGTGTGAAATATGTTGGAGACGTTACAGGACACCAGTCATTAAACTTATAATAAATTACTCTCATGGGGGTTCGGTCTGTCTGTCTCCTAGGTTTCCTTTTCTGTTCCTCTCAAACATATCAGTGTGTGTGCGTGTGTGTGCGTGTGTGTGTGTGTATGTTTGTGTATAATGTCTCAGCTTTGTTTTGAGAGTTGGGCTGGTTTGTTGCTGAAACAGTGCTAAATTGGTGCTTGTGTGAAACCTGTTCACTATCTTAAGTGAATTAACAGGATGAGTGTATATACATTCTGTTATTTATGATACCCTTCTCATCCTTTCTCTCTCTCTCTCTCTCTCTCTCTCTCTCTCTCCTCTCTCTCTCTCTCTCTCTCTCTCTCTCTCTCTCTCTCTCTCTCTCTCTCTCTCTCTCTCTCTCTCTCTCTCTGTTTGTCCAGTATGTGGTGGTTACAGTCTGTCTGAAAGCTGGGATGGAGACCACTGCATGGACAAGGGTAGGTGTCCATAAACACGCGTGTGTGTTTACAAACTCACACACAAACACACACACACTGTGTATGCGTGTGCGTGTATGTTTGTGCGTGCGTGCGTGTGCGTGTGTGTGTGTGTATGTGATGGAGGCGTCAACGCCGTCTGCCCATACAGCTGTCCACACACTCCAGCACCTATAATGAAGCCGCCTCTTTGAAGAACTTGCAAAGTGTCTTATTACAAAGAGAGAGAGAGAGAGAGAGAGAGAGAGGATATCTTCTGTCTGGAGGAGGTCTGGAGTAGGTCTATATTCAGAATGTCTGTACTGTGCCTGAGAATGACCGTGACCTTCTTCCAACTTTCTTCGTTCTCCTCCTCTCTCTCTCTTTTGCAATCTTCCTCTTCCTCACATGCTCCCTCTCTCCCTCTCCTCTCTCTCTCTCCTCTCTCTCTCTCTCTCTCTCTCTCTCTCTCTCTCTCTCTCTCTCTCTCTCTCTCTCTCTGCAGTTCTCTCACCTGGCTGTGTGGGGCAGTATGGTCCTCTGGATGCTCTTCTTTGCCGTCTATTCTGTCATTTGGCCGCACATTCCCATAGCCCCAGACATGCTGGGCCAGGCAAGTATACACACACACACACACACACACACACACACACACACACACACACACACGCACGCAAACTTAAGTTTATAGTGTCTCTTCCACGTCGGCCTGCACCCCCTGGTTGCCCCCAGCCTGCTATCTGGGTGTTCCCTGGTTTATGTCCCTGTGGCTCAGCGTGCAGCAGACTCTGCACCTGCTGCCTGCGTCACTCGAGTCCCAGGCTTTACGGCCTGCTCTGGAGCTGCTCGGTCCAGCCGTCGCATTTGAGCACGCGGGTGCTGTTTCCCCATCGCCACTGTTCATCGCATGTGCACATGTGTGTGCAACCGTACGCATGATTGCGTGAGAACTTCGGACGGGGTCAAGGAGGGACCCCGTGCCTGTGGGCTGATGGGAGACGGAGTCCTCTGTAGGCCCCGTGTCCATTAATTTAATTTGTGTCAGAAATCAGGAATGTGCCCAAGTAAGTCTGCAACTGCTCTCACTCTCCAACAGAGTCAACAGGGGAACAGAGAGAGGGAGAGAGAGAGAGAGAGAGAGAGAGAGAGAGAGATGACATTCTCTTCGTCTTTGTTCCACTCCCTGAATTGCTTCATTCTTTCCCTCATTTCCTGCTATCAAGATGCTCTGTGGAAGCTTGTGTCTGTTTCTTCCATCATTCCCCCCTAATGATTTCTATCACTCCATAATACACACACGTTTGTGTGTGTGTGTGTGTGTGTGTTCTTGAGTGAATGTTAGACTCAGACCATCCTTGTTTGCGTTGGGAGGCCGGCCGCCTGGGCGTGTGTGCAGCTGCTCCAGGAAATGCCTGCGATTGGTTTTCAGGTCATGACTAGAAGGTTCCGCTAGGAATGTCAGTCTCATCTTCACAGATCCTCAAACTGCAGGTCTGAACCCTGGACGGCCTGCTGAGATGATCAGAATCAGAACTGGTGTAGTTCATTTAATGTCTTTGCCAATATTGGCTTCGTTTTGTCGATTTTGGCCACAGTCGTGATTCTTATCACTTTCATTAAAAGCTTTTTAAACACACTTTTATAGAACATAATAAACGCATTGTGTGGAGTCTCGCATGACAAATCACGAGGCACATTGCAAAAGTGATCATGAGGGTCAGATGCGTTGCTCAGAAGTGGGAATGGGTGGTCAATCCCAGAGACAGGACTCCCCGGGGTCAAGGGTCACCGTGTCCGACTGCAGCTGTTCAGAGGTCAGGGCAGGGGCCCGTGAGTCAGTGGGGGTCTCCGACAGAGATCTGCTGTCATGGTGACGGCATTGGCATTGTTTTAATGTTGCCGCTGGGGGTGGGTGGTGTTATTACAGGCTGTCAGTGTCATGACGTGCGGGAGCTTCTGGCTGGGTCTCATACTGGTGCCGGCAGCATGCCTGGTCAAAGATGTGGCGTGGAACGCGTGAGTAACACACACACACTCACACACACACACACACTCACACACACACACATTCCCAAATGTAATATATTTTAAATATTATCTTTTGTGTGTGTGTGTGTGTGTGTGTGTGTGTGTGTGTGTGTGTGTGTGTGTGTGTGTGTGTGTGTGTGTGTGTGCGCGCAGGGGAAGGCGTACAGTGAGGAAGTCTCTTCTGGAGGAGGTGCAGGAGTTGGAGGCGAGAGCGGTGGACCCCGGCGCTGCCGTTCTCAGAGATGCCAGCGGCCGCAGGTGGGTGCCCCGCCCATTTTTTTGGCAAAATCCAATCAGCACGAGCCTACCCTTCAGTCTCTGCCTTACCGTGTCCAATCAGTACAGGGCTACCATTCAGCCTTGCCACACTTATTTCAAACCAGAACTGGGTGTGCAGAAAAATATTTGCTGTGTGGTAAATGTAAACATTTGTTCTTTTTTAATCCATTGTGTAAAGTGTAAAATATTATAAGTAGTTCTCTGTGCAGAAAACACACAGTGTGTTTGCGTGTTGTACGATGTTTCTCTAACCTCAGAACGCTGGTCCACAGGGTGGTGGTGGTGGTGTAGACTTACTGCAGGGCTAGAGACCTGCAGGTAGACCCCAGGTGCCTGCGTGTGCCCTGCTCCACCCACCCACACACGGAGGCACCTCCACCCTCTCCCCTTTTCCTCCATCACCATCTGGCCTGACGTGTGTCTCTTGTGTTTGTGGTTTTTCTCCCCCTGTACTGTGTTGGCGCTGTCAGGCGGCCATGAGGCTGTCGTCTTCAGGTAGCCGTGAGGACCGGGTGTGTGGCACTCGTAGACGTGTGCGTCTGTGCGTGCATGCGTGTTCATACACATGCACACACGCAGAAAGCGCTGTATGTCCATCAATCCCCTGTGTGTCCCTGTGTGATTCTCACTGTCTCTGTCTGTGGAATAGAATCCACCTGTGTGGTGTGTTTCCTGTAAAATGTAGATCAGATACCTTAAGCATGCGATCCTTGAATAATGTTCTAGCCCTCGTCTCTGTTAGAATTGCTGTTAATTAACAGTCTAACGGCTAGCCGGGTTTTTTGGGGCTTTTGGGTGAGTAGTTACCGAACTGGCTGCTAGTCTAAAGGGCTTGTTGGCTCGCTGCCTGGCGTTGGATCAGTCTGCTTAACCTCGGTTAGGCTCGGTAAACGGTCAGCTGTGCAAAGGGTAACGACGTAGGCTGTAGAGTTGGTCCCGACCCCAGGGCCTGCTGAATGATTAAACATTGGTTGGAGATTAGTCCCGCGTGGGGTGGAGGTTACAGACACAGGAAGTGTCTCGTGTTAGGAGGTTACGGTCACGCTGACCCCGGGGCTCAGGCTCATGAATGAGTCATTTCTTGTGTGCACTCCTGTGTCTCACCTGCAAAAAGCAGGTTCAGGCAACACCAAGGTCACAGGTTTGATTTCCGAGGAGCTCACGATCTGTCATACTGATAAATATATATACGTCTCTCTAGACACGCTCGCCTGCCAAACACAGAAAACGGAGGTGCATGTGACGTAAACGAAGCGACCCTCCCCCCATATGGCCAGTGTCCCCGAACGGCCCTGTGTCCACTGTCCCATGCAGGACGAACGAGCTCCTTTTACGTTTATTTATTTCTTTATTTATCCATCCATCACCTCCGTCTCGGTCGGCCACTCATCTGTTTAGCAGACGGCGTTTTCGTTGGCTGCCCGTCGACCGAGAGCTGTGGTGGCGGGGCCAAACATATCAACGGGCCCTCCCAATGACAATACGGACCCGCCCCCAGCCCCGCCCTCAACCCCACCCCCAAGCCCATCCCCTGTGTGTTACAGACCTAACCTTGAGCTACTTGGCCATCCTCCACTGTGACTGGATTTCAGATCATGCACTTTTTTTCACTCATACAGGGGATGGAGGTTTGTGGGGGGGGGAATGATCGCTTTCATCTGATTTACGGGGAGACATCATAGACTGTGCCTTATGTTTATTGAAGATGGGGTTAGGCCCACTTGGGTTCCACTTCAGCAACGGGATTGGCAATGGTGCTGGAGCGCCGAGCTTCTCCCTACCCACTGAAACGGGATGCCTCCTTACTGAGGACATAAATACGAGTCCGCATGTCATTGTTACGCTGATGCATTTTGTACTTTTTGGTTTAAAAAAGGAGGATCACAGCTGGTGTTGGCGGAAAATTGCAATGCATCTCAGAGGAGGACCGCTTCTAAGCAGACCTGGAATTTTAGAGTTACTGTCGGGGTTCAGTGATATTTTCTTTATGAGTGTGTGTCTTTGATTCTCTCTATGTTCTGTTAAGGTAATCACCCAAAGCGTATTTGATCTAAGTGCGTGCATAGGGCTGGAAGAATAGGCCAATAGTGTGTTTTAGGATTGGTGGTATAATATGTCAGTATGCCCTGTGATTTAATCTCTGATCTGTCAATTTGGGCTGGTTTTTTGGACACAGTTTATGCTTAATCTCAGATTGACCTTTTTAAACCGTGAAATGATCCACTTGTGTCTTTAAAACCAGCTCACAGAGTTCCCTGCTGTGCTTTAACTTCTAGCTTATCTAGTTCTGTGCCTCCTCTGTCCTGTGATTGGAGGCACAGCATGTCAGCAGTCCGGTGCCCTGATTGTGGATTAACCTCTTCCTCTCCCTCTCTGTCGGGCCAGTCTGAACGAGCGTGCCCATCTGTTGACCCGGGTGTTCAGGAAGACGCCCTCCAGCGTGGGACGCTCCAACTCTGTCCAGCAGACCGTGTCACGTAAGTACCGCTCGGCCTGAAACGGATTCGAATGTCCCGTGGCGTCTGTGTTCACGTGTCGCGTCTGTGTTCACGTGTCGCGTCTGTGTTCACGTGTCGCGTCTGTGTTCACGTGTCGCGGGTGTGTTCACGTGTCGCGTCTGTGTTCACGTGTCGCGTCTGTGTTCACGTGTCGCGTCTGTGTTCACGTGCTTCGGGCGTGTGCAAGCGCGTGACGCTCTCTCTCTCTCTCTCTCTCTTTCGTCCTCCGCAGACGGCTACGCCTTTTCCCAAGAAGAGCATGGGGTGGTGTCCCAGTCCCAGGTTGTGCGCTCCTACGACACCACCCGCCAACGACCCAGCTTGTAGCCGTGCGGGGTTGCCAAGGCGACAGCCGACAGAGACTTCTTACAGGACACGCCCCTCCCTGGGTGAGCCTGCTGTGGCCTTACTGGACCTCTGAAGTGGAGTGGACCGGGCGGAACAGGGCCTGCGCTGTGCTTGGGCCTTGCTACGTGTTACCATGTCTTTCTAGGCAGGACTATTGTGATTGGATCAGAGGTGGGGGTGGTGGGATGGGCAGTGGGCGGGGCAGGAGGGAGGGGGAGTGTTTTCACAACAGAACGGCCAGTCAGTTTGCAGCACGCTGCGATGGACGGGTGCCAGGAGCCAGTCAGCATACAGATCCCGATGCATGGAAATCAGAGGCAGTGATGTTTCATTTCTGTATAACATTGCAACATACAGCCCTGTGGATGTTGACATGCATGTGTACGTTATTCATGTTTGATTGTATGTATGTGTGTGTGTGTGTGTGTGTGTGTGTTTGTGTGTGTGTGTGTGTCTTGGCTATTTACCTTGCTCCTTAGCGTATGGCAAGTCTGTTGTCATATTTTTAAGTGTGCTGGTGGTAATGACATGTAGACATGTAAAGGAGTGAGGTTGCATGTGTGTGTATACACAGGTCTGAATGTCTATATATGTGTGTGTGTGTGTGTGTGTGTGTGTGTGTGTGTGTGTGTGTGTGTGTGTGTGTGTGTGTGTGTGTGTGTGTGTGTGAACATGTGTGTGAGGGAAGGTAGAAGTGTGTGTGTGTGTGTGTGTGTGTGTGTGTGTGTGTGTGTGTGTGTGTGTGTGTGTGTTTGAGTGTCTACTCTTCTCTCATCTGTCTCTTGAGCTTGGAGCCTCTCCATCAACAGCAGTGCAGTGGGATCACTCTAAAATAAACATCAAACACTCACTTTGGAGGAATTCCTTTTTCAGAGCCCAGGTGTGTGTGTGTGTGTGTGTGTGTGTGTGTGTGTGTGTGTGTGTGTGTGTGTGTGTGTGTGTGCGTGGTGAAAATGAGTCTGACTTAGTCATACCTCACACTACCCCTTTCTATTAGTAGATGGAGCTGACACACACACACACACACACACACACACACACACACACACACACTCCTCCACCCACCCCCTGAGCTCACTGCCAAAGAACACAGTGATGGCACTCAGGCAGAACCCCTACTGCTGCTCCTCCCTGTGTGTCGCTCCCCAACCTCACCACCCCTCCACCCCTCCAGCGCCAACACGCTCACACACACCACCCCCCTCTTCTTCTCTCACTTCTTCTATCACCTGGGGTCTCTCCTTCTTCCGTCCAAACCCTCCTGTGGACAAGAGCTGATTCCTCCTCTCCCCTCTCCTCTCTGGATAAGCACTCAGCCACGTCTCTCCTCCTCTTTAACACACCTCCCTGTTCCCTGATCCAGGACGAGTGTGTGTGAGCAGTCAATGCTTCACAGCGACTCTTCTCTGCCTCTTTCATGCAAATAAACCGGACTTGCGTCTTTGTGTCATTTCTCTTTCAAAATCAAAAGTCTTGGTTGTTCTCGCTGCTCTGCCTCAAATACTACGACCCTGAACTGTGTCCCGGAACTTCGCCCTAATTAACACCAACTGCATCTTTTTAAAACAACTTCGATATGCCGTTTGAAAGAACGCTCTGTCCAAGAACGTCTGAAGTACGATTGGAGGAGAAATGTTTTTCCGGGCAGGAGGGGGTGGGGCTGGGTAGCTTGGGGGCTGGGGGTAAGGTGAGCTTTACTCCAGGGTTGAGCCAGAGACAGTTGGTGATTGTTCTGCAAAGCAAAACGATGAAATCAGAGGCCCGGTGTATTACTGAAGGATCCACTTCCCGCTCTGGTAGGACACTTCAGCTGGGTTTGGTTCTTTCCCCTCCGGCTCTTTGGAAGCTGCGCTAGGGGCGATCCAGGCGTTGGGGGTTAGGAAGCGGTCCCAAGGAGAGGTGTTGACGTAAGATTATGGAGAGGAAAAGCATGGATCTGACGAACCCATTCAGAGCACATGTAGATCTTAACCTCCATTTAGACGCCGCGGGACGCCTTAAATTTGCACACCGTCCAAAGAACACATTATACATCTGTGTGCTCAGAGACTACTAGTGTGAGTTATGAATGTATGTGTGTGTGTGTGTATGTGTGTGTGTGAAATTAGAGAGACCACCCAACTCACCTCAAGTGCCTGCATAATGTATGAATTATGAGTGTGTGCTGACTGATGTTTTTTGAATTATGATGATTATGTTGATAGAAATGGATTCTAATGTGAATGACCTGTGTATGTGTGTGTGTGTGTTCAGGATCGGTGTGGAGGTACTGCTGTACGTGCGGTGATGTATGTATTTGTGTGTGTGTGTGTTCAGGATCGGTGTAGAGTTACTGCTGTACGTGCGGTGATGTATGTATTTGTGTGTATGTGTGTGTTCAGGATCTGTGTGGAGGTACTGCTGTACGTGCGGTGATGTATGTATTTGTGTGTATGTGTGTGTGTGTGTGTTCAGGATCGGTGTGGAGTTACTGCTGTACGTGCAGTGATGTATGTATTTGTGTGTGTGTGTTCAGGATCGGTGTGGAGGTACTGCTGTACGTGCGGTGATGTATGTATTTGTGTGTATGTGTGTGTGTGTTCAGGATTGGTGTGGAGGTACTGCTGTACGTGCGGTGATGTATGTATTTGTGTGTATGTGTGTGTGTGTGTGTTCAGGATCGGTGTGGAGTTACTGCTGTACGTGCAGTGATGTATGTATTTGTGTGTGTGTGTTCAGGATCGGTGTGGAGGTACTGCTGTACGTGCGGTGATGTATGTATTTGTGTGTGTGTGTTCAGGATCGGTGTGGAGGTACTGCTGTACGTGCGGTGATGTATGTATTTGTGTGTATGTGTGTGTGTCCCTGTCCATATGCTCTTGGTGTTGAGAGGCACACACTCAGCCTCTTGGACTCAGCCCAAACTCGTCCAGCTCAGAGGAATCCGTTCCCACTCCCTGACTAACCTCGTTCCACCTCAGCAGGAGACGCATGGATCCATTTCAGCCCCTTCCAATGTCTCCTCAAACGTCCTCTCTGCCGCCCCCCACCCCCCCACCAACTCCTGGGTTTCCATAGAAACATGCCAAGAATACACACCTCCACTTTCAGGAAACAGACAGGAGACTTACTGCAGTTATTGTGGTTTCTTCTATCTTGTTTTCCTGAGTGTCTCATTCATCCTCTGAGCAGTGTGGATGGACCAAGTTACTACTAGGTTTGTGTGTGTGTGTGTGTGTGTGTGTGTGTGTGTGTGTGTTGGATTTTGCGGTTTGCTTTCCACTGCCCAAGTTTGAACATGCCTAAATGCATTTCAACTTTGGACACCAACGGGTTGTTTGTATTTTAACACCCTCGAGTCGTATTCCCACACCTCTGGCTTCATCTGCACAGAGGCAGAACTTCTGGGCCGCTGGCTGGGATGTGCCGATGATGAACCCAAGCGCAACTCCTATCCAAACGTTTTTCACCACACTTATAGCAACGGACTGGTTCGACACACCGACAACTGATCTGAAATCAGCACCTCAGCATGTGTAACTGAAGACTCCTGGTTCAATATAGAAGGGAACATACCTCACAAGTGTTCATATAGAACCAGAGCACATGACGGCATATGCTGACAGCATAGCCCATAAACAAATCAGCACAGCCAGACTCCACGTAGCACACAAACAACTCCTCCACACCCCTCACACTCCAATATATTTATTAAAATTAATACAATACATATGAAAAGAAAATGGCAGCCTGATTTCACTCATTTTACTCTATTCCGAACTCCCAGACATGATTGTAATCCGACAGTTCTACGACATAAAACGTTTCAGACTCCGTGTCGGCCTCTGTGTGGCCTTCTCAAAAAATAAAATGGAGCCCCCCGTGCAGACTCCATTTGGTCGTGCCTGGGAGGGACCAGTTGTTGGGGAGGGCAGTAAAGCTTTTGTTGACCTGGCTTATGTTCTTCTGCCTTAAACCTTAACATCCTTCCAAAGCCCCACAGCAGAAACAGGTCCCAGAACAGTTTTCATGTATTGGAGCGTATCGTGTAGGTCCCCAGCAGGTAAAGTCTGCCGTTAACAGTTGAAGGGCTTTTTTTTGGCAACAAAATGTAAGGCTTCATTGCTCACAGACCGAGAGGGGTGGTTTTTTTTTTGCTCAGTACTATTTTGCTGTCCTCTTAACTGCTGAAAGAAACACACTTCAGATTAAATATTCTGGAACCTTCTGGTACTACTACTCCTGTGTACCTTATGCTAACAGACTGGGAGTGAAAGTGGCACCAAGACACACACACACTCACCTCTTTCACAAGAGAGAGACTTAGTGAGGGGGAACAGTTGGCAGACAGTTTTTACTGCATAATTAACTCGGCTGCCTTCTGAAGACTGCCAATCGCGGCAATGTTGAGGGCGCGCGCACACACACACACACACACAGTTTTACCTTTGTATATTTCTGTTAAGAGGGTTCCTTAACCCTGTGAGGAATATGTTTTGTGTGTTTCCATCTTGAGTGAGCTCCTTGGTGTGTGTGTGTGTGTTTTTTGCTCAGGGCAGTGGTCAGGGGGTGGAGCGTCACAGTCTGTGTTGTGCTCACTTCATTAGAGTTTAAGCATCCAACTGGGAGCCTGAACTGCTTTTCACATTACACCACCTGTAATTCCCATTACACACTACATGTACTGCACAGTGCGCGCACACACACACACACGACTACACAATCACTCACACAACACGAGTCCCACACACTTTCAAATAACCACACACGTTCCTAAAGAACATGTTTGGAGGCTACACAAACACCCTCTGCATGCATACACACACACACATACGCTACATTTAATACAAAGCAAACAATTTCAGGGTCACACATTCATAGTGCATTACCAACGTGGTATCCACTCCTTCTCTTGGGTGCAGAGAACACGTGCGTTGCAAGTAAATGTTACACAAACGTTCTCATAGGTTACATTCATTTGTGCTGAACATATGTTGGCAATACCCCCCTGTCCATATTAGACAGTTTATTGGAACTTGGTGAAAGTTTCTCTTTGGTGTGTGTTGTATAATCACGCGCACATTCAGTGTTGAGGGCTATGTCTTAGAAACCCTGGAACACGCTCACACACACACACACACACACACACTCGCACAAATTGACCTGTGCTACCAACATGGCACACCACGGTGGGGCCTACATGGACCCACGCTGGCACTTCCCCTACATGTGACTTCCATTCTGGCCTTCCATGGGCTGGGCCCTCTTCATAGCCCGCTCGACGCCCGACAACGAGGGTCCCTTTACGGGCGGGCCGAGGGCCACGCAGGCCCCGGCGTGTCCTCACACGGTCACAGGAGGTTGCTTCTGCTCATTGGTCAGGCTGGTTACACTGGTGACGCTGGCAATGCTGGTGGGCGGGGGGAAGGGGGACTGCAGGGGCCGGTAGGCCCCTTGTGTGGGGTCCAGGAAGGCCGGCGCCGGAGAGACAGCGTGGGCGTAGCTGATGTACTGGGGGTGGAGGAACTGTCCCTGGTGGGGCAGGATCTGTGTGGCCTGCTGGCAGTTGAGCACAGAGAAGTTGGTGGGCATGTTGACGTAGACGCTGGCGTCAGGGGGGAGGCAGCAGGAGGCTTGCGCCCGCATCATGGGGGCCGGGGCGGGGCGAGAGACAGTGGGCGGGGCCGAGGAGCTGGAGGAGGTGGCTGTGCTTGACTGCCGGGAGGAGGAGCCACGGGAGGTGCTCGCGCTGGACATCATGGGGATGGTCTCCAGGAGACGCCCGCTGCCAGACCCAGACCCGCCCCCAGAGGCAAGTTCCTGTTTGGGGCGGAGACAGTGGCAGCAGCACACGGCAACCACAGAGCCTAGCAACACAAACGCCACGAAGACTGAACCAACGATGAGGAAGGGTACGTAGATGGGCACTGTGGAGAGATGAAGGACAAATTTTGACTTTTATATGTAGCATCACACACAAAACTAACAGGACAGTGTGGGCAGAAGGAATTTATAAGGCAATACAATCTGAACACGATACAATCAAATTATGAATGTGAATATTAAATCTAGGGCATTTGGACCATGGACAATACAGCAAGTTTGAATTCTTACTTTATGTTGAACTAATATTAAATATTGTGTGTCACTGAAACAGCCTCAGTGATTCCTTAAACACTGAAACACCCCCCCCCCCCCCCCCCCCCCTCTGCCATGACTGAGTTCTTGGCAATTAAGCAGAGTCATATGCACTGGTTGCACTGGTTTGTTTATCATTCTGTAAATAAAGCTGGTGTTTATCCTGCATCACTGAGTACCAGTGCCTTTGGCAGCCATGGGATTTAATCGGCAAGTCAATGGAGGCGTGGCCTAAAACCTCACTGAGCAGAAGCGGTGCAGATGGAGAGGACACAAATGCTGACTAGACCCCATGAGATCAGATGATTGATGGAAATGGAGCAAGAAAGTAAGGAGATGTGCAGTGGGCACCTCTAGGGGGTCCTGGCCCTCATTAGCACCTATTAAGACCGTTTTGATCTGCTCGAATCCACTGCAACAGGCCGCAACCTCTCTGCCCTTGTGGCCTGTGTGCGTGTTAGTAGAATTCTGGTCCTGTGTTTCTAGTGCAGTTACTCCAAGGCTTTTTGGGGGAATCATTTTCAGTATATCGTGTATGGTGTCTGGTGATGAGGCCAATCATCTTTAATTAGTACACGAGTGCCAGTCATTACGTGTAAAACAGACAGCTTGGGCTACGCAGTTGTAGCAGGTTCCTGCAGTGTTTCTCTTACACGAGAACACGTGTGTGTGTGTGTGTGTGTGTGTGTGTGTGTGTGTGTGTGTGTGTGTGAGTGAAGCTCATCTTTCAGCACTTATTAGAAAAAAACGGGGATGTTCTGTAACAACAACTGCAGAATGCAAGCAGAGAGCTGTGCTCGCATGAGGACAGTGCGTGGTAGCTAACGGGACACATGCTGCTTCTCACTACCAGACCATCACAACACAAATAAGAAAAAAAAAGAAAAGAATAGACCACTTGTTATATTAAATGTGATCTCTGTGAATCTGTTGTTCCCAAGTCACAATGTGCAGTCAGCTTAATCCAAAGCCTTGTGTTAACAATAACATCTGAACACGTCACTGAACGCAGATGCAAATACTTGCAGTCCGTGAAACTCGCTTTGTTAAGGCAGATTTGGCAGGAGTGAAATATGCAGTTTTAAATCTGTATTAACCAACAGGTTTTATGGTCATGTATTCTGCTAAAGTGTAAGGAGACACCAGCCTTCCTTAAACGGCGCTGTCTCATAATATGAGGACACACCTGTTACATTTTTGTTCGATTGGGAGCAGCAGTCTGTAGCTAGACAGTGTGTCACAGTCCATGGACCGCAGCTGTCTTCTGTTTCCTCTTGCTGAGATTTCCTCCGAGCCATTTTTAGTCTTTGCTGGTTCAGATGTCACTGTTATTATACTACTAAGGTTGAAATCCTGGAATTTGCGCAGTCCTTGCAAACCCTCTCAAGAACACTGATGCACGTCCATTGATTGTGGTTGTAAAGAAAAAACAATCTCCTGTACAAACTTTTTTGTCCACTTTCACCGTGGACGGAATTTCTCCAAACAGAGATAAGCATCAAGAATGTCTAATGAGAGAAATAGCCACTTTACGGTAATTGTGTAGAAAGTAAACTAGAGACGAATGTTTAAATAAAGAAAGGTTTGGGGATTTACATAAAGGCCTCATGCTAAAAGCGGTACATGGTGCTTTATGAACGAGTTGTGAGCAGCGTCGCTATGGGGATCCGGTCAAGTCCAAACTTGATCCGCGCGAGGACTGAGCGATTTGAGCCCGCGCGCGGCAGTCCTGGCGGCGCGCGCGCGTCGCTGCTAGAACAAACAGTGCTATTTATAACCACGCAGCACAATTTGCCATTTGTGAATGAGTGACCGGTTACTTTCCAAAGTGCCGATTAATTCAAAGGCAGTTGTCGGCTCCAGCGCAACTATGCAACATGCAACAATTATAGCGTTAAGCAGTTAGAAAGTAACAGATCACCCCTTTATCATCTATCTCCGACGCATGAAACTCGAGACTTATCACTGAAGAAGCTTTTTTCCAACACAGCGCCCGAAGGAGTGAAATTATAAAATAAGCCTCATGCAGATAAATGACTCGTCCACACACGGACACACGCTTACTTAAATACTAAACAATTTTGATCAAATTAAATTACATTAAAGGAGGTTTTTTTTTTTTTACAATGACACCTATATGATATCTATATATTATCTGTACTGATGGTTTACCAAATGAATTAAAACAACCTAAAAAGTGATGCAACACTTCTGTTACCGAGGAAGACCGAAGCACCGCGGTCTCAGCAGGTCATGGACTGACAGCAAGTATAACGTGGTTATTATTACCTGCTCCTGTGTTTTTGCTGTCCTTGTTTCCAGTGTTGGGTTCTTGGGTTTGTTTGTCATTGTCGCAGGTACCCTGGTCCAGCCGGGCTTCCGTTTTGGAGCAACAGTAGCGGAGCTCGCATTTCCCGCAACAGATGATGGCCTCGGCACTGTCGAATCGCTCCGGGCACTGAAAACCTTCTTTCCAGGAACCATTCGGGTCTTGCCAACCATGACAATACTCCCCGCTCGCCTTCACGTTAATAATGGTTAAAAGGGTCAAAACCACTGCTGCGGCCGCTGGGATTTCCACGCGTTGCATCCTGCCACCAGAGTCTCCGGAGTAAAAACTTCTTGGTCCGTTCCTTTGCCCCGGCCAAGTATGTTAATTGACAAATAAACGTGTTTATTGGAGGATATACGCCTAAAAGAAACCAAAGAAATAACCTTAAAAATGTCATTTGACAGAAATTCCACGAAACGTTTAATGTATCCACAAGTTACTAAAGCACCCACAAGTATCCTCCAGTCGTCCCAAGACTTTCAGCAGTTTTAATTTGAATGAAAGGCTGAAACAGGCTATTTAAGAAGGATGAATGCCCGTGCGGAGATTTTTTTTTTGCAAGCAAGAGGTTTAAAATCCGTATATCCAATGCGCCTATTACAGACTTTTGGGACCTCAGGTATATTGCGCTTCAATCCATTTCATTAGGAACTTCGTTGCGGAATGAAGGCCATGTCTCCTGAACATACACATCTCAAATATCTTCCCCAGAGATACAGCGAAACCAACACCGACGTTGCATGTAATCCACACGCACAAACTCTGCATGCGTTCTCACGAAACCCTTTTCTTTTCGACCAGACAAGCAAGTTAGGGTTTTCTCTTCACTAATCCATGTCATGCCGTACTACTCCCTCAAAGGTCTTCTGGTTCAATAGAGCATTTCTCAGGTGTCACCCACCAAGTTGAGAGCAGTTCCCTCCGTTCTCCGCGTTAGCCGCACGCTGGACTGATGGTCTGGGGGTATTTCTAACATCCAGGAGGTGGGATACTTACTCAAAGCGCTTGCGCATTGGTGTCCTACACTGTGGGGTTTTTTTTTTTTTTTTTTTTTTTGGCTTTTTAAAACTTTGCCCGTGCTAACAAATGTTACGATATAGTTATAGTTCCCGGCCCATACTCTTGAGGACAAAGTCCCGATGCGGTAAAGACGAGCTAGTTAACACACGAGCTAGTTAGGGTTAGAGTTAGGGTTAAAGAAAATATCAGATATTCACTACTATGGAGTTCATTAATTATAAATTGTATTAATGTATACAATATACGTAAAATGCTACTGATAATTCATACTTCTGAAATTTAAGCGAACAGTCCTCAATAATTAAAATGTCAACAGTGAGTAGGTTAAAGGGTAATCTCCCGTAAAGGATTACCCTCCTATAAAAAGTAGAAAAGGTTAGTCTCCTACAAATGTTAAGCCTATTGTGCTTTGCTGAGCTTGACGTCCTACTACAATAGACCAGCAAAGACAGGCTTAAATGATGAATTGTTTTCACTGGCGTCACTAATTACAAATGATTTGACAAATTACACTGGTGTTCCTTAAGGGGGATTTCAGTAAAAAAAGGCGGCGCCCTTTAGGCTAGACGTTAACCAACACCACCACCTGATGGACAAAATGACTTTAATGACAAATAGAGTTAGTCTAGACTATCTCTAGTTCAGAAAGTAGGCTACTTGTATTTCATAGTTTGCTAAAACAATGAAAATATGTGTCCTATGACTAAATGTATTGAATGCAATAAGGTATATTCTGCCCTTTGATATGGACTCTGTAAAGTTCGCTGTCTTTTTTCTTACTTTGACATTATACAATGTCTTTGAACTAGTCAAAATAATAGAAAATAGTAGAAAAGGCCTACGGTTTTTAAACTTTTAAATTTTGCTTGTCAAACACAATAAACATAACAGAAGACGAAACCTCGAAGCTGATGAAATAGCATTGAGATGATTATCTAAAGGGGGGTTGTAAATGATACCACAAAAGCCTAATGTCTGAGTTGGGCCCAGATGTCGGCTACGTCAAACTGAAGATCTGACCACTGGTGATTGGGACGATTTGAACTTTTATTCTGAAAAGCAGCGCAGTTGGCGGCGGTTTTAAAAAAGTCCGCTGCTGTTTCTTCACAGTTAGCAAAAGCGTGACGGCTGAAGTCGGAGCACGAGCGGTAACTCGGGGCAACAGAACAGTTCTAATAGCAGGTAGGTGAGCTAGCTGGTTAGCTAACGTTAGCTAAACATGCACCTCAGCCTTTATTATGTTATGTAGCCCATAGCTAAACATGCACCTCAGCCTTTATTATGTTATGTAGCCGTTAGCTGTGGCACACTCGCTAGAATGCGGCCAAAGTTATGAGTGAAAATGACATTTGTTATTGTTAGTCAACTGGACATCTAGCTGGTGTGTGTATCGTTATTTTATTAGCTAGCCAGGTGTTATTTTAATGCAGCTAGAAAATACAGATGATATAGATGATGAAGTTAATGTACAGTTGTGATCAAATTTATTCAACCCCCAATGCTGCGAAGGGTTTTATGGAATTCAGTGCACATTTGTAATTGTGTTCATAATGAAATCTTACAAGGACTTGTTAAAGAACTAAATGCAACTAAGATAGCATCAATTTTTTTTGTCATAAAGTATTAAATGGCCTTTTTGTGATTTCTTCATTGACACAATTATTCAACCCCTTTACGACTACCACTCCTAAGAACAGAGGTTCATTCCAGTGTTTTCCATCAGGTATTGAAAACATCTGTGGATGTCAACAAGCAGCAATCAAGCATGATAAGCACCAATTAGGCAGATTTAAAAGGACTGTGATACTCAGCTCCTTCTAGACATCTACTGGTGTGTTTCCAAGCATGGTGAAGGCAAGAGAATGGTCCCAGAAGACAAGAGAAGAGGTTATTGCTCTTCACAAGAATGGCAATGGATATAAAAAGATTGCGAAGTTGTTAAATATTCCAAGAGACACTATCGGAAGTATCATTCGCAAGTTCAAGTTAAAGGGCACAGTGGAAACGTTACCTGGTCGTGGCAGAAAGAAGATCCTGACCGCGACTGCTGTGCGCTACCTGAAGCGTAATGTGGAGAAAAATCCCCGCGTGACTGCTAAGGAACTGAAAAAAGACCTGTCAGATGTGGGCACTGAAGTTTCAGCTCAGACAATAAGGCGCGCACTGCATAACAAAGACCTCCATGCCAGAACGCCCAGACGCACCCCCTTGCTGACTCCAAAGAACAAGAAAAGTCGACTGCAGTATGCCAAAAGTCATGTGGACAAGCCACAAAGGTTTTGGGACAGTGTACTGTGGTCAGATGAAACTAAATTAGAACTGTTTGGGACAATGGACCAGCGCTATGTTTGGAGAAGGAAGAACCAGGCTTATGAACAAAAGAACACCTTGCCTACTGTGAAGCATGGCGGGGGGTCAATTATGCTTTGGGGCTGTTTTGCTTCTAATGGTACAGGAAAGCTTCAACGTGTGCAGGGTACCATGAATTCCCTTCAGTACCAGGAGATCTTGGAGGAAAATGTGATGGAGTCAGTCACAAACCTGCGGCTTGGGAGACGTTGGACCTTCCAACAGGACAATGATCCGAAGCACACATCCAAGTCCACTAGAGCATGGTTGAACATGAAAGGCTGGAACATTCTAGAGTGGCCATCGCAATCACCAGACTTAAATCCAATTGAGAACCTCTGGTGGGACCTAAAGAAGGCAGTTGCAGTGCGCAAGCCTAAGAATGTGACTGAACTGGAGACTTTTGCCCATGAAGAATGGGCTAAGATACCCATAGGTCGCTGCAAGACACTTGTGTCAAGCTATCCTTCACGCTTGAAAGCTGTCATAACTGGAAAAGGATGTTGTACTAAGTACTAAAAAATAATGTCACTAGGGGGTTGAATAAAACTGATAATGATGTGAGCACAGTAAAGACATTTGTGGTTATTCCATCATAAATATTATGTTATGTTTGTCTAATTTATAAGTGCCTCTTTGATATAATTGTAAATAAGATGACTGAAATGATCAAAATCAATGTCAAACTGGCCAAAACACTTTATTTCAGTGGGGGTTGAATAAATTTGATCACAACTGTAGTTTCTCATGAACTAACAGATTTGACAGTAGTTATCTGACTCGGTTTGTTTTATGTTGTGAGGGATGTCCTTCGTGAGAGTTAACCGACGACCACTGCGAACCAAGAAATCATCAGTTCCCAAGAAGGAGTGGGTGGTATGTGATGTTTTAACTCGTGTTTCTGCACGGTGTCAGTGTTTTGTTTCGTCTAACTAGTGTGTTTTTAATCTCCTTTAATTCAGAGCACAGTGAATGACCTCTCTGTGCACAAAGCTACCCCAGAGGAAGTGGTAAGATGCTACTTCAAAATAAGTGTCTTTATTAATTAGTATTATTGAGGTGAATGGTATGAACGCACTGTGCCCGCTTTACTTTGGTTCCTTTAGTCCAAGCGCCATGAAATGCACAGGTCCCGTAACCGAGTGGTGGCACAGTGGGAGCTGAGGGAGAAGGCGTTTAAGAGGTCTCAGCCGGCCAGCCCCACTGGGCTACATCAGACCAGACTCAGACTCATCAAAGAGGTACACGCGATGCTCCGTCTGACCGGGAGGCTTGTCATTCTCTCTTGTGACAATCCAGACACGCCTCCATCAATCAACACAGAGCACTTGTGTGTGTGTGTGTGTGTGTGTGTGTGTGTGTGTGTGTGTGTCCGTCCATGTAGGTGTTCTCTGATCAGTGCCAGTTGCAGGATGTTCTCATGCGGTCAGACAGAGCCATGGCTGTGGTTAAAGATCTGTTTGGAGATGCTCCTCGCAGACAGACAGGTACCAAGTGTCTGTATCTGTGTGTGTGTGTGTGTGTGTGTGTGTGCGCGCGCGCTCAATTTGGTTGGATGGTTTAGGACTTTCCTCTCAGAGCACAAATCTGTGTGTTTTAGGGTTTCCAAGTGTTACCATGGTTCCTGACTGTGAGTCAGATTCTGAACTTCCTGTCCTGCTGAAGCCAGACCCACCAACACAGCTCTCGCTCCTTAGCCAGTCCATGATGGATCAGCAGGTACTATGATTATGTCCTTATCAGGTGTGTGTGCATAATAAATGTCAATCATCATTTACACAACAGACCTTTAAGGCATGTTTTAAGGTACAATGAAATTCTTTTTTTTTTGGTCAAAGTTACTTTTCCTGTGTAGTGAGAATACTCATATGAACAAGCAGAACATGATTTGGAGAAAAAAAAAAATCATACTCCTGCATAATGTAATGTACCATATTATGTGACTAAGCTTCAGTAGTAACATTCCCATATTATGGAAAATTATTGATCACTTTTGTTTATAATTAAATGTAGCAAGCTTTTTTTGAGGGGTAAATTGCATAATTATTTTTTCCAGGCCCTAAATGAATCTGAAGGTTCTGTTCTGGAGCCTGTGGATGATGATGAGACCTCCCTGAACTTGAACAGTGAAGCATGCAGGTAGTAACATTTGCCAACCTGCCTTGAATACACTCATTAGTGAAACTTGCCCTGTCTAAGGACCATTCAAACATGATGCCATGTAATGTGCTCTAGGCTGAAGAGGAAAACGTGTAAACCCAAGCACCCTGTTTGGAGAACAGACCAGCAACACCAACAGCAGAATCCCACCCAGACTGGTACTGATCCGGAAGGTTCCAGAGACCAATCAGGTACTGGTAGTCCCGTTCACACTGACCGAAGACTCTGTATACGTGTAATGGCATTAGTGTGTAATAGTTATTTTACTGGTTGTCTTTGTGTCCCTGATTGTGAAAAGCTCTGAATGCTACAATGGCTGTGCAGCATTTAAAGGCGAGACAAGGACAGTCAGACCTGGGACAGTCCAGCACTCTCGTCACACAGGTCCTCAACGCTGAAGCTCTTCCCCATCAGTCAGGTGGAGTGAAATTCCTATAAGGAGAATGTCTTGTATCACAATATGCTTGAGTCTGTTTTTAAAAATATTTAAAGTTGAGAAGATAGTTCTGGGTATAGGCATAATTTATGCTGGAGATACTGGCAACAATGGGGCGGGAAAAATAGAAAACCAATTCAACCGAGCCATTGTATGTCTTTCAGATGGTAAAAGCAAGGTTCCCAGGACCACTAGGGGGCGCTCTGTCGACGCCACTAGATTGGACGGCTCTGGGCTGAGCTCTCAGAGCACAAACCTGTCCAGCCTGGACCTGCTGCAGGACATGCTGGGCCAGGTGGAGACTGAGCTGCACTACCTGGAACAGAAGGGTCCTCTGGGCTCCCCAGAGCAGCCCGAGCTGCACCGTGGCCTCACTGGGTTCTCCGTGGCGCTGGTGACCGCTCTGGGACGCATCGCCAGGCACCTCAGGCGTGTGAGGAACCGTCCTCTTTTAGATGGCGCTGCGTATCGAATAACGCGGAGCTCTGATTTTCTGCCACGGTGCTTTGTGTAAGAACCGTGTGTGCTCGTGTCTTAGAGAGAGGAGGAGGTGCAGAAGGAGGAGCAGGGGAGGAGACGGCTGGAAGAAGAGCTGAGGGAGCAGAAGGGTCTGATCAACGCCCTCACGGCTGAGTGTTTCGCACTGAGACAGGAGAGCGCCGCCCTACAGGTTAACGCCTCATAATAATGACGACTATAATTGCCCTGTGATGACTAACAGTGAGTGGTGCACAGAACTGAACGGTGGGACTGCGGTTCTCACACAGGCAGGTCTTCAGGAGCAGATAACCGAACAGGAGCAGCGTCTGGACATGGTGATCCTTGCATTGGGAGGCCTGGAAAATGAACCTGCAGAGAGACTGTTCAAACCAGAAGAGGGCGCTGTGATGGGTTACTAATGCACACTATTATGTTTGGCTATTGGACAAGCACTTGTAGCACTTGATCATGTTTGCATTGGCATAAAATGAACACAATTTTTCATAAAAAAAAAAAAAAATCTATTTGACTCAGAAAAAAATGTGCTTATTTAATTGAAAATACATAAACTTGCCTTTTAACGCTGTCTTGTGTACACATCGGTTATCATTTGTTCTGGTCTAATCAGATAATCAAAAACAGATTAATGCGTAACTCGTCTTGAAGGTTTAGGGTCAGTCATTTGGGCAGCTGAGTAACAAGTGTGATGTGGTCTTACAGGTGCTGATCTGAACCCTGTGTCTGCTAAGAGAGACCTACAGGAGCGGGCTTCTGTCTCTCCTGCTGTGCTGCTCTCACCTCCACGCCAGAGAGACACCAGAGCACCTCCTGCAGGTGAGAATAACATGCAGCAATTATTAACCTTGTTGTGTGATCTGGAAAAATTAGGAAATTTCTAAATCGATAAGGAGAGATGAAGCACATTGTATCACTAGCATGCAGCAGATTTGGGTCTACACATGCACGAATGAACTCTTGAAATGACGTGTCCCTCTACAGCGTGTTCCCGCTCTCTGCACTTTGAGGGCTCCAGTTCAGCAGCAGATCTTTGCTCCACAGAGGAGTCGGACACTTCGTGCACCCCTCCCTCCTTTATCAACCTTCCCCTCAACGTCTTGCCACGCCCCGCCCTGCTGGAAGACCAGCCGTCCCACAATGCCATGCTGGAGCAGATAGCCGAGCTGACCCGTCAAAACGCAGTGATGCGGGGGCAGCGGGACCAGCCCCTCCCCTCTACTGGAGCACCAGCGTCTAGTGAGAAGAGTACAGATAGGCTGTCTGCAGTCACCACTGTGGATAGACAAGCATCGCCCCCTACTGACCCCAAACCCATACAACAGGTGAAATTGCTTGCTTTGTTGTTGGGTTTTTTTTTTTTTTTTGGGAACAGTTAATCTTAAACTCGCAGTGTAAATCTTATTTAATACCCCAGTTGAACTGACACATATTCCACTATAAACCTTTTTTTATTTAATATTGCTTCTCAAAGGATGAAAAAACACCCTTGAAGTGTTATTTTTCTACCCAGCACTTCAAAATTAGCTGGGAAATAAAAACACCCAGCACTACTGACAAATGAGAACAAATCACGGTCTAAACATGCTATGCCCGTGTGTCTAGTCACACACCCTTGCAATGTGCTTTTCAGTAACCTAGTATGGATCAACCTTCTGAAATGATACATGACTTTATACATGAATTATACATCATGTATAATTTGTATAGTTCCATAAAATTTATCCTAATTTATCCAGTTAATTTCTGACCTAACAAATGAATTATGGTTTGACCTGCTCTGCTTTGTCCATCTTAACTGTTGTATTTATTATACCGGCCTCAAATACTTGTATGTACTGTATCTGGTTTGGAACAAAATGACTTCAACCTGTGTGTGTGTGTGTGTGTTCTCCAGTGTTTGGGTGTAGGCGGGTCTTCTGTGAAGCTCATGGAGGAGAGGCTGCAGGAACTGACCAGACAGAGCTCAGCCGCCAGGTCCAAACTGCTGGAGCTGATTGAGCAGCAGAGACGGGCTACCGTCCTCAGCACCTCTCCAACACTCTCTCCCATACCACACTCCAGCAGTGCCCCGCCCACAGGTGTGTGGGTGTGTGTGTGTGTGTGTGTGTGTGTGTGTGTGTGTGTGTGTGTGTGAGAACATCAACCCTGCCAGTACGCTGTGTATGAATGCCTATACCATCTTTCCATTTTGAGCTGGTATGTGTGAATCTGGTGAAGATGAACAGTGTGAATATATTCCATTTCACACAGTGTGTATTACAGATATTGAACCTGAAACATGGAATCTGTGTATACTGGTGTCAGCGATTGTCTGGGTGTTTATCGCCTGTGTTGGAATAAGTTTATTTCCAGCTTAGCTGTTCTTAATGAGAGAGGAAAAGTACTTTACACTGTTTTGTTCTAATTATCAGCAGTTGCTAAATGACCAAATGGCAAGTAGCAGCTTGTAGTTTAGGAAAAAAAAGTTAGAAGAACAAAGAAAAGAGTTTGTGAGCCTGGTATTCAAGCCCACTGTCTTGCAGGTGCGGGCAGTGCGTCTGTCTCTGAGAGGGGCCACCCTCCTCACGCAGGGGGAATGAACAGAAGGTGGGTCTCGCACTCGCCAATCTGCTTCTAAGAATTCATCCTAAGTGAATTTTCATCTTGGTCCAAGATATTTCTGGTCAATCAGTCTTTTAATTGGGGCAGTCATGGTCTGGTGGTTAGGGAACAGGTCTTGTGACCAGAAGGTCGTGGGTTAGAGTCCCAGGCCTGAGGCCATGACTTGAGCAAGACATTTAACCCCTCCTGTTCCCTGCTGGGCTGGGATGTGTCCCACAGTCCTCTAGTGATCACTAGTGTGTGTTCTCACTGCACAGAGGGGTAAAAGCTGAGGTGAAAGTCACTATTGACAATATGACAAACTTGACTAACACTTAATTTCACTACTTTTCTAAATGAATGTATTGCTGAACTTTAGCTATGCTCTTCCTTTTTGCAGATCAGCAGTTTCTACACTAAGTGTAGAGGGAGATGAAATGCAGGCCATTAATATAAAGGTACAACTCAAAACCACATTATAACCTCACAGTTGCAAAGACAGACACGGTATTAATATCTTGTAAGTCTTCAGTGTCAGATGCTGGATGTCTGTCAGTTGTGGCTGACGGAAGATTTTCAAATCCAACAAATTTTATGTGCAACCCAACTGGTAATAAATAAATATGTCCTCATCATTGGTTTTAATTGTCATATAAAACCTGTTGTACAGTCTGAAAACTGATTACCACTGGTAGCAATAAATAACCCACTGATTTTCATTATTCTAATATGAACAGTAAATTGTAGTGATCATTTCATATTTATTTGAATTGTAATTGAATTATAGTGTTATAAAAGAAATGTTTGGATAAAATTACAATTGCCTTGAAAACATTTTGATTGTCAAGGTATTTTAACAATAACACTGAACCATTATCATTCTCCTACATCATAATGGTATTTTTTATACTGTGCCATGGCTACCCCCAACGCAACACACATTTGTTCATTCAGGAGTCAGCTCTTCTAGAGGAACAGTAAACGTGATGATGTGTGATCCATGCCGCGGCTTGTGTTGTGGACAGGTGGATAAACCCAAAGAAGTCTGGTCTGCACGGTCTGCTCGCGTGCAGTAGCCTGACCAGCAGTGCGCGTGAGCTCCGTGATGTCCGACGCAGGAGAGGAGGGCTGTCCAGGCCCCAACACCCCACCCTGAACAGCAGTCTGCTACAGGAGAGGACAGTTGTCCGGGTCCCAACACCCCACCCTGAACAGCAGATCCTCACTGTCTTTGTTCTTTTTTTTAAACGTTCAATATGTGAATAAACTTGATGGAACACTTTGACTGGTTTCATTGATGTAACAGTATAAATATGAAAGAACACTTGTTTTTTTAAGCTAATGTCCATTGTCCAAGCTGAGCACAGCTGGTTTACTGGATGATCATTTTGATGTATTGTTCTGGATTTAAAGACACCTGACCCCAAACAATAATGATAGTACAGGAGGATGCAGCAGGAATCAGTGCACGTTGAACATGCATTTTTGTTGAATGCTTAATGTTTATGTATTTGTAAATCAGTTGTAAACATGTAAAAGCTCTAGTTTAACTATGGACGGATGGGACGTGTTTGAGGGAGAATTTATGGCACCTGATCACCTACTATAAACACCGCTCTGCCTGTTTGTGGATACTGTAAAGCCTCAAGAAATTTGGCATGGCTTTTTACTGTTGATTGAGTGTCTGAAACTATATGCAACCATCTTCAGTAAAACAAGTTGTACCAAAATAATACAACCTGATGGAAACCATGCTATTTATTTATGAAGTCACCATGGAGAAAATTTGCATACCGGTGAGAACTTTTGGATGCGGTGAATTCACCTGTTCCCAACCTGAAAACCGGTCAAATCAACAACTTTCGCCAAGTGGGAACTGCATGCACTGATTTGACATCTAGTTCTTCTAAATCATGGGAGGGCAGCCAACTGTATCCTCTGTAGACACCTGTTTATAGTTCCGCAAAGGTTGCCATTGTTCAACAAGGGTTATTTTAACAAGAGGAGTATAATTTAGGTGATGCCAACACAACACCTGTGGACATTATACTCCTGAATGTCATCTGTAGCGTCTCTGTGTTCCTGCAAACGAGGGGAATCAGATTCTGAATTCAGCACAACAGGTGTTATCCACATTTGTGAATGAGCTAATGTGCTAGCAAGGCGGTAATATGTCCCTCTAATCCATACATGTATTATTAGACTGTAATGCTTTAAATTTGAATTTACATTGTTTAACAAAATACACCCCTGGCCACTTTGGCTTCTTATTGTTTTGGGTCAACGGATTTTCTTTTCATGTGCAGAAAATATCTTTGTTAACTAGACATACATTACAGATTCAGTAGACACACCTTAGGTTTGAAAACAAACACTAGACTACTTAAAAGTTTACATAAAACTTGAGCGGAAATTAACAGTAACATATTTCACAGTACTTTAGGATGATATGGTGCATTTGAAGCAGTGCAAATTTTCAGAATGACCTTCGGTATGACGCTTAACAGTTAGTAGCGCCACTGCTTGAAATGGAACCGCTGTCTTTACCCGTTTGACTGGAGTTCGTCCCACTGCCCACAGGCCCGTTGCTTGATGCGAGCTTGACGTGGACTTCACCACGAGAGGGCACAGCTTCAGAAGACCTCACAGCCCCCCAGGGCTGTGGCCCACAGCCTTCCACCCCTGTAGCTAAACTTGACCTCACAGCGGGCCTCTGAGCTGGTGACCCGGAAGCAGCAGCCGTCCTCCTGGACCTGGGCAGAATGTTTCTGTGCCACATCCTGCAGTTCTTCCCTCCCTCTTCCTCCTCTCGCTCTCACCCACATTCTGTTATCTTCCTCTCCCAAAACGTTCACCGCCAACCAGCGCACCGCGCGCGAGCCCTCCTCCCCGAGGCCGGACACCTGCACGCAGGACGGCTCGCCGACCACCGAGCGCCCTTTGCCCTCCTCGTAGCAGACGCAGCGCAGCCGCACCAGGAAGGACGTTGCCTCGGACGTTTTGAAACCGAAGTCCTCCTCTACCCCATCGTCGATGGCGACCGGCCCCCTGACGACGCTGACCGAGAGGAGGCGTGTCTGTGGGTGGCCGAGCATCCGAACGGACTCCGGGAAGAGGCTGAACCCGTGGCGCTCGCCGAGCTGCAGGTAGTTCTGCAGGCTGGACAGGGTCTCCTGGTGCAGCTGCTCCAGAGGGCACAGATCCAGCTGTGCAGGGTTGAACTTCGCTAGAAGCAGCAAGCGGTGCCGAACGCCTGCGTCGAAGCCCTGCGAGTTAAAGGCAGGCCGGGACAGCGAGTGACAAATGTGCTCGGCGAGTTGAGCAACCGGGGCGTTGGTGAAGTCTCCAGCACCCACGTCTGGATCGACCTTATCTAGCAGTCGTGCCACACGGACACACACGTCCCGGTACTCTCGAGGGTTAGGCGTCTCCTGCAGGGCTTTCCGGATGGTCCGGGTGGACAGGCCCTGGAAGGAGGTGACCCTGTGGAGCCTGCTGGGTCTGCAGGAACAAACTCCCTCAGCGGGTGCCGACAGCTGCAGATCATCGCGTAAAGGATACAGGTCCCTCAGCATCTGGGCGAGAACCCTCACGCTCTGCATCAAGTTCTCAGCCCCTCCGTCCGACCAGCATTGCTCCAGCTCCTGCAAGAGCGACACCTCCACTCGCTCAGAGCCCCGCAGCTGCCGCAGCGCTCCGGCCGAGCCGTCGCCAGAACTCTGCTCCGGTTCCTCCAGTGCCTCGGCCAGGCAGTCCTGCACGAGGAAGCTGAAAACGGTCCACACCGTGCACTGGTCCCTCCAGTCCCCGACATGCAGCTGTTCCGAGCTGCGTAGGTGATCCTGGTCGTGCAGGTCATCCCAGGATTGGATCAGGACGTTGGTTCCTCTTCGCAGCAGAGCTTCAGCCTCCTGTAGCAGCCGCAGAGACGAACAGCCCCTCTCAGAGAGCTGCACCCCTGGAGATCACAGGAAACCACACAAGCCACTCTGTTTGCCCCTATGTAGACAATAAAAGGAATTGGATAATAAAAACTGTTGATGTGTACGCTGCCCAACATACTTTGTATCTCCAGCTCTGCTACTCTGCTGAAGAGCCGCTCCACGTCCCCCGTCTTGTCCACGAAGAGGGACACCAGAGCCTCCAGCTGAGCCGTGTCCTCTATGCTCACGTCCTCCAGGAGGCAGTCTCTGACGGCCCGACGGGGCAGGCCCAGCGCCACGCCCAGCTCACAGACGTTCAGCTGGGCCTCCGAGCCCACAATCACACCCAGCTGAGCCAGCTGAGCGCTGACTTGCTGCAGCACCCCTGAGAGCCGTCACGGTCACGAAGACAAGCCATCACAGTCCAGCTGTGGTTGTGTGCACATCTGGAGTTGGAGGTTGGGACGAACGAGCACTCACCTGACTGATGCAGAAGGTCTTCTCCTTGGTCTCGCGTCTCTTCTACACCCATGGCGATGTTGCAGACCTCAGAATCACTGTTCAGTGACAGACGCTTCACCAAATCACTGACTGGGGAAAAGAATATGAAAAGGTTTAAAAAAATAAAAGGAAAAAAAACTTTGATGGTGCTGGATCTTTCTTGTTGGTACAGTGGAGCTTGTATGACACACTATAAACAACAGACTTACAATGACAAATGTTGATCAGTAAATTTCATTTAAGAACAGCACCTGTTTGTGCTAAAGTTAAACAAACACCTGGCCGCTTGCACTTTTGAGAATAAAGCCATGTCAGACACAAGAATCGTCCCTGTCTTGCTTCAGCGGCTACTGTGTGTGAGGATATGAGGATTCATGTAATGACAACGTAGCACTCTCTACCATTCATATCCTCAGCCAAGTGTTGGTCTTCATTGTACAGAGCTGTGTAGAAACTCCTGCAGGCAGTCTCTCCTTTAGACAGACAGGTGGTCAGCAGGGACTGGGTCTGCTGCGTGGGTGTGGGTGATGCTTGGATCCGCTCCAGGTCAAACTGGGTGAGGACGCTGCTGGAGAACAGGGCCAGGGAGACGGGCAGCACCGACGGACCCAGGCGGCTGCACAGGGCGGAGAAGTCGGCCTTCAGCTGTCGCTCTGAAAGGAGTGAGACCTGCACGTTCATGCACTTGAACAGCTGGACAGACGCTTGAATATGCTCGCACAGAAGACATTCAGTTGGTTGAAGCACATTCATAGGGAGACAAACCTGTAGGTCCTCGTGGAATCTCTGTAAAACGACAGAACAACCGTTAGTGGAAACAATTCACTTTGGTTATTTTTAAGTGATGGAAGAATGAAAAGCAGGACTAGGGTTACACCTGAATCGGCAGACAGCCACGAGCGTAGACGAGGGTAGTGCTGCCTGCATTCCTTCAGACACTGAAGGAAACGCGTGGCCTCGCTCTCATCCATCTGACCATGAACGATCTCGAGCAGCTTGCGGGCACAGTTCTGTGGAGTCTTCTCCGCCTTTATCTCCTGGTAGTTATCCTGAGTCAGAAGGCCAACAGCTAGAGTGCAGTCCAGCAGTGGGGCCAGGTTATACAGAGATGTCACCAGGAGCTTCTGAGATGCTAGCAGATGATCCTTCACCGTCTGTTTTGCTCCTATACCTGGAGTTGGACAACAGGTGAGTTTCAGGTGATAGCAGGTCAGAGACTGGCCTGTTTGTCATGCATTATAGAGGACCCGACAACCGGAAATGTCCGAGTAATAAACGACGGCACATATTTGAGCAGAAGTGACCCTAAATGCACTGACCTGGCTGGGATTCCATCGTAAGACATCCAGGACATCTGTGCAGAATTAAAAAGACTTTAAAAACAAGTTCAAATATCAGATTCACTCATTACAAACGTTCAGTAAGTTACAATCTGATCTAACACAGCTAGCAAGCTGGCTAAGGTTTGTAATGCAATAAATATTGGCAGAAAGGGGGTGGGAAGCAGACTCGATTAATATGATACATTCGTCTAGTGTGACTATATCTGTAATAGGCTGGCAGAGATAAATGTAAATATATCATTAGGATAGCATGTTTATTAGCGGGATGGTAAGCTAACAAGCCAACTAGGTAGCCAAACGTCATCTTCCTCGAAGTTCCTCAAAGCAGCTAAAGCTAAAGTTATAACTAGCTGACTAACGTTAAAAAGTTTGGCCACATTAAGAGCCGCTATTTGATGTAATACCAGTAGCCTTTTAACTAACGGTCTAAACCATGATACATACCTGTTGGGGCAGAGTCACTTGCATTCAATTCTTCGAGCAAAAGTAATCATTTCGCTTACTACAATTACTTCTGATAAACTACAGTTCCCAGAGTTCGTTGCGTGCACAAGACCCCGCCCCGGGGTTGTTAAGGCAACAGCTCTAACGAATATGGACTCTTCAGAGGACATGGCTGGAGAGTTGACATTACCAGGTAGCAAACGTTTAAAATGATATAAAAGTGGCGCCGTCTACATTCTCGGCAAAGAGATATTTGTCTGGTCTTGCTTCTTACATATATTTTCTAGCAGAATGTAGACAGATTAACTTGTTTATTAGCTAGCTGACGTGAGTAAACTGAGCTTTGGTCCTTGAACTATCATTAACTAGCCTCTAAATTATGTAAATTAATTAACATAGATAACCAACATACGTAATTCTTATACAGACGTAATTATATAATATTTGTAACTTATATGTCACATAGAAGCTATATGTTAGTAACGTATTAACATATTTGGTAGCTACAATATGAATTGCAGAGCAAGTCTGTATTTAAAGCAGACATGCATATTTTGGCTCAGTGTCAATATTATATAAGTAGAGATCCCAGACGTTGAATTAAATAACTAGACAGTTAACTCCCATGGCTATAGGACAGGAAAAATTAATTAACCATGAAATACATGGCCTAATCAACATCTAGTCTAAACTGTCTTTACATCTTTTATTCAGATTACCCGCCTGCAAAGCAGGACGCTCTTGGTCAGTCAGGAGATGAGCAAGGTGTGGAGGTCCAGACTGATTCAGCGGGGTCGGGGTCCATCCAGCCCCCAGCGAGTGAGGCAGAAGTGGCTTTTCCGTAGTTTATTTTCATAGTGGCCAGTGATGAACGGCTCTTGCTAAACACACACCTTTACTATATCTGACTCGTTTTTGTTTTAGATGTAGAGGTCTTCGGAGACGTCGAGATCAGTGAAGATCTTGCCGGAGAGGGTGAGGAGAAACAGGAGAGGCTTGCAGAGGATCTGTATTACGACTATGAGGAACTCTGTTCGAAAGCATTTACTACGACAGACTCCAACATCCCACAGGGTCTGATGCAGCTCTCGTATCCTAGAAGCGTTGGTCTGCTTTTCTGTCTGATTTTAACTGTGAGCAGTAAAGTGAGGCGATGGATTGTGTGGGCCATGTTTAAATTGATATTCTTAAAACAAGACAAACAAAAATCTTTTTTTTCCTTCACAGTAACAATCTCCATTAAATAACTATTTAACACATTTGACATTAGTCTATGACATTATTAAAAAAAGCCTGATCACTTTCTATGAAAATACTGCCCCCGTGTGGCAACTGTGGCGATTACACCTTAGCCACTGGCCAGGCATTCGTTCGGCTATGACTGCAAGCGGCGGGCCAATCTGCACTTGCTGGACGAGAGAACACTTGCCTTCGTGGCCGGTAACGTGCTGGTTCTCTCGGATGTTCGCACCAAAGAGCAGCGCTACGTCCGCAGCTGTAGCGGAGGCGGCATCGGCGCGATTATGGTACTAATCTGCCGCTCACAGCAGTCATGGTTAATTAAAAGGATAAAATATACATATATGATAACGCTCTACATGCTGTCACGTGTGTATTTTTTAAAAACTTTTTTTGTGTCAAAGTGTGTTCTAGTTACTGATTCTGGTTTTAGAGCAGGTTTTAAACCTTTATGTTTGTACTTTAAGACCCATCCCAGTAAGAGATACCTTGCCGTGGGGGAGAAAGGCGAGTTGCCCAACATCATTATTTATGAGTACCCGTCACTGCGCCCCTACCGGCTGCTCAGAGGTACTGCGCTTTCACAGCAACCGCTTTTTTTCCAGATGGGACAACATAACAAGAAAAAAAAACAGATCAGGGCGGTCGTTTATGTATGTGTTTATGTATTTTTTATGACATTTGTCTTATGCCCACTGTAAAACGCATGGTGTAGTGTTCACTGGTTTTCCTACATGCTTTTCCATGAGCGTAAAATCTCTCTTTAAAAACTATAGACCAATATCTTTGTTGCCACAGTTTTCAAAAATTTTAGAGCAATTATTTGTGAAAAGATTAGATCAATTTATTGATAAACAAAATATTTTAAGTAGCAGTCAGTATGGGTTTAGAACAAATAATTCAACATCAATGGCCCTCATTGAGCTGATGGAACAGATAACAATAGCTGTTGATCAAAAACAGTACTGTGTTAGCATATTTGTTGACTTAAAGAAAGCATTTGACACCATTGACCATAATATTCTTCTTGGGAAATTGAATAAATATGGGATTAGAGGAACAGCACTACAGTGGGTATCTAGCTATCTGGAAAATAGAAAACAATTTGTACAATTAAATGATGTAGGATCTGAACTTTGTAATATTACGCAGGGGCGCAGATGGCACTGGGGACGGGGGGGACATGTCCCCTCCAGATTTATATTGACCCCATCCGAAATCTAGCATCTACAAGCATAAACGTATATATTGTACAGCTTGGTCCCCCTCACTTCATAATTTCCATCTGCGCCGATGATATTACGTGTTGAGTACCTCAGGGTTCCGTACTTGGTCCAAAGCTATTTATTTTATATGTGAATGACTTGGTGGATGTATCAAGACTGTTTACATGTATATTATTTGCAGATGATACCACATTTTTTTGTTCGGGGAATGATATAGAACGCATGTTGGATATGACACAGAAAGAATTTGTAAAAACATGGTTTCAACTTAATAAATTATCATTGAATCTGGAAAAAACAAATTATATGATTTTCAGTAATAGAAAGAAAACTATAGATATTCCATTTAGAGTAGATAGTGTTGAGGTACGTAGAGTAAGTGAGGTAAAGTTTTTGGGTGTCATCATTGGTGAAAAGCTGACATGGAGACCACACATAAATCATATAAGAACAAAAACTGCCAAATCTATTTCACTGATGTACAAAGTAAGGGATTTATTTAATGATAAAGCTCTGTATATGCTGTATAATGTAATAATTGCTCCACACCTGAACTATTGTATTGAAGTCTGGGGTAAAGCATACAAAACAATTATCAATCCTATTATAACTTTACAGAAAAGGGCTGTATGAATAATCACCAGAAATAAACCATAAAACCATATAACCATCAAACATCCAATTAAAATTTGTAAAGAGAAAGAGCTGTTATAACCTTAAAGGGATAGAAATGTTTGAAAAACCAAAATTTAGAACTAGCTTAAAGGACCGGTGTACTGTAATACAAGGAATAAGATTATGGAATAACTTGAATAGTGATGTTAAAAATGCTAGATCCATATGTATGTTTAAAAGAATGGTAAAAGTGTGTTTGTTTAAAAAATATGAAATAGTGTACTGAGCTGTTGTTAGAGAAGGATTTGATTTTTGATTTTGTTTTTTGTTTAGTTTTGTTAGTTTTGTTTTGTTACGTTTTGTTATGTTTTGTTTTTTTTTTCGTTTTTTTTTTACAAAACATAGTTGAAACTATTCTTGGGAAATAAGGGGCAGATATTATAAGATTTTTTCTTCTTTCTGCTGCCTTTCATTTTATTTGTAAATTGTATACTTTCTTCTTTTGTGCATAAGTTTTAATTTGTTTATAATGAAATGAATAAATCTAATAAAATAAAATAAAATAAAGATGATGCATCTGTGCTGAAATGAACCAGTGTGTGTTCGTGTGCGTAACAGGAGGGACGGGTCGAGCGTACAGCTTTGTGAACTTCAACCGTGAGGGCAACCTGCTGGCAAGCGTTGGAACTGCGCCCGACTACATGTTGACCCTTTGGGACTGGAGGGAGGAGCAGGTGGTGTTGAGGTGTAAGGCGTTCTCCCAGGACATCTATCGTGTCACCTTCTCCCCAGACAACCCAGGACAGCTCACCACCTCTGGTTCTGGACACATCAAGTTAGTGTGGGCTTGTTCGTGTGGGCGTAGAGGGCTCTGCCATTGCTGGTTCCAGTACTGGTGTGCTGAATGTCATTCTGTTTCCTGAGATGGGTCTGAGTCTGTTTTGTGGGTAGGTTCTGGAAGATGGCGGACACCTTTACGGGTCTGAAGTTGCAAGGCATGCTGGGAAGATTTGGGAAGACAGCCCTGACAGATATTGAAGGATATGTGGAACTTCCTGATGGCAAGGTTTTTATCTGCTAACAACATGCATGTTGCGCACAGACACTGAATAGTCTCTTACTTACAGAGTAATCTCATATTCACTGAATAATCTCTTACTTACAGAGTAATCTCTTATTCATTGAGTAATCTCTTATTCACTGAGTAATTTCTGTATGTCTGTGTCTTTATGTCACTGTCTCTGTCTCTGTGTCAGGTGGTGTCAGGTTCAGAGTGGGGAAATATGCTTCTGTGGGACGGGGGCTTAATAAAGGTTGAGATCTGTCGTAAAGAGGGCCGCACCTGTCACGCCGGAACCATCCAGCAGTTTGTCCTGGAGGAGGGGGAGCTGATGACCGCAGGCACAGACGGAGCAGTCCGGGTACGTGGCCTACAGGGACGCTGAAATGCAAACACTCATCCAGCCATTTTATTCCAAAATGTCAAATGTTACAGAATGATTCAGTGCCCCCCCCCCCCCCCCCACAACCCCTTATGTTGTTGCAGTTCTGGGACTTTGAGACCATTGACACAGCGGACTGTGTGGATGACAGTGGCCTGTTTGAGCTTGAGCCCATGAATGAAGTGATGATCGGCAGGAATGT
>NC_135217.1:33774219-33776719 GCF_052324685.1 Brachyhypopomus gauderio
GCAGGAGGAGAAAGAGCTGAGGGTGAGTGTGTGTGTGTGTGTGTGTGTGTGTGTGTGTGTGTGTGTGTGTGTGTGTGTGTGTGTGTGTGTGCTACCGTAAAATTTTTAATAATATTTGTGCTTATTTTTAGTTTCTCTTAACAAGTGATTTTAAGAGTATTTTGAAGAGTATTTCACCTACTATAACCGAGCGGGTAAAAAAACCCTTCTTGGCTGAACTCAGTAATTAGCAGGTAAACATTTCAACAAGGTTTGGCTGTGTTAACCAATCATGAAACTTCTCTACCAGGAAGTGGGTGGTCCTTCCTGTGGAATGATTTGCATGTGCATGCAGCCCATGAAGGTGTGGGAGGGGCAGGCTGGGATCACACGTGTGACTGAACAGAGGCATGCAGACGTTTCCTACGTCCTGGGGACGTTAGCAAGACCTGAGAGTTCCTTCTCATTTTGAACTTTTTCACTTTTTCTCGTGTGTGTGTGTGTGTATCTTAGTTAAAGCTGGAGGAATGTAAGCAACAGTTGGAGGTGAAGCAGAGAGACATTGCCAAACTGCAGGAGAGAGAGAGGGGCGTGGCCTCCTCCTTCCAGACCTCACTGGAAGAGAACAATACGTTTGCAGACTTCCTTACACGGGTCTTCAGGAAAAAGATCAAACGAAAGAAAGACAAGACTGATGGTCAGATTTTGTGTGTGTGTGTGTGTGTGTGTGTGTGTGTGTGTGCATATGGTATGGGGGAAGGGGTTTACTGCATGTTGTCTGTCTACAATAGGAGAAGAAGAGGACAGTGATGAAGACTCTGAGGAAGAGTCAGAGTGGGATGATGATGAGGATGATGAAGGGTCAGAGGGTACAGGTGCCCTTAATGACAGTGTGTGCCCCCCAAGTAAGTTTCTATAAGACATAATATCACACCGATACTCTCTTAGATCCATCAGCACTGACATTCCTAAAACGTACATGAGTCTAGCGAACAGTCAGCGTGAGGAGTGTGTGTTTGAGTTAGCGTATGTGTGCACGTTTGTCTGCAAGACTGTGACCAGCAGCTCTTTGAGGATACGTTGAAGTTACGGGAACATCGTCTGGACGTGGAGGAACTGCTGGTGGAGCAGAGGAGATGTGCGGAGGCACTGAAGAAAGAGAGGGACTCACTGGCCAAGAAGGTCGGAGAACTTAGATCAACTCCTCTGTTCTCTCCTCCTCTCTCCTCCTCTCTCCTCCTCTCCTCTCCTCTCCTCTCCCATCTGTGGTCTCCTCCTTCCTCTTCTGTACATATTGCTTCTATTTCTTGTAGTCAGAGAACTAGAGAAATGTATGTGTGTGTTTGCTCCATCAGGAGAAGATAGTGCAGAGCAATCTACAGGCAGCAGAGGGCGATGTTGAGCTCTTCAACAGAGAAAAGCAGCAGAAACTCAATGAGCTTGATGTGGTTGTGCCACTGAAACTGCACCAGGTGTGTGTGTGTGTGTGTGTGTGTGTGTGTGTGTGTGAGTGTGTGTGTGTGTGTGTGTGTGTGTGTGTGTGTGTGTGTGTGTGTGTGTGTGTGTGTGTGTGTGTGTGTGTGAGTGTGTGTGTGAGTGTGTATGTGTGTGTGTGTGTGTGTGAGTGTGTGTGAGTGTGTATGTGTGTTATTACACTATTACAGCTCCCCCCTCTCTGCTGTCCTTTGCCAGATAGAGTTGGTGAGTAACGGCGTCCTGCCCGCTAAGCTGACCTCAGCTCTGGTGCTGAACGCCGCGGGTCTGGGCCGCCTGCACGGCCGCATCAAAGAGCTGCAGCAGGAGAAGCAGCAGCAGGGGGAGCTCTACCGTCAGGCCCGGCAGAGACACGCCCAGCTCAGCCTTGACCGCAGGGACATGGAGGCCAGGATCCAGGGTGAGTCTGGGGAAGCAAGTGAGCCTGTAGCTCCCAGTGGAGTGGAGGCTTTAAGAATCTGTGTGTGTGTGTGTGTGTGTGTGTGTGTGCAGAGCTGGAGGCACGCTGTGAGAAGATGATGATGTTGAGGTTTGGGCAACTGGTGGACATGGAGGTCCTACAGACTCTATCAGGCAGCAGGACACTGGAGGAGATGAAACAGAAGAACAGAGAGAGAGAAGATCAGTACAGACACGAACTACAGATCTGGCAGGTACACACACACACACACACACACACACACACACACACACACACACACACCCCAAACACACACACACACACACACACACACACACACACACTCACCACACCCCCCCCCCCCCCCCCCCCACACACACACACACACACCCCACTCATGCACACACACACACACACACACACACCCCACTCATGCACACACACACACACACACACACACACACACACACACACACTCTACACACACCACTCACACACACACACCCCAGACACACACACACTCACCACACACACACACACACACACACACACACACACACACACACCACACACACACACCACTCACACACACACACACACCCCCACTCATACACACACACACACTCA
>NC_135217.1:33781719-33791719 GCF_052324685.1 Brachyhypopomus gauderio
CTCATTTTTCTTCCCCCCCTCCCTCCTCCCCCCCTCCCCCCCTCCCTCTCTTCCCTCTCTCTCCACACATAATTGATTAAGGGCCATTTCCATAAATCAATTTGGGACGGATATCAGTCAGTTGTGAAAGGGGTTAGTCCCCCTCTGGCTGCGCTGTATTAATCTGACCCAGCAGGCCTTTCCACTCTCAAAACCCTGGCACTTACAAACACACACACACACACACACACACACACACACACACACACACACACACACACACACACACACACACACACACACAAATGCCAAAAAAACCCCAATCCCTCTCACACATCATCATGGTCCCAAACTCAGAGGGGAACTGCCTCTCATCCTGAATACAGGCAGAGAAAGTGTTGGTCCCAAACTCAGAGGGGGAACACTGCCTCTCATCCTGAATACAGGCAGAGAAAGTGTTGTGGAGCAGAGAAAGTGTTGGGGAGCAGAGAAAGTGTTGTGGAGCAGTGAAAGTGTTGGGGAGCAGAGAAAGTGTTGTGGAGCAGAGAAAGTGTTGTGGAGCAGTGAAAGTGTTGGGGAGCAGAGAAAGTGTTGTGGAGCAGAGAAAGTGTTGGGGAGCAGAGAAAGTGTTGTAGGAGCAGAGAGAAAGTGTTGTGGAGCAGAGAAAGTGTTAAGGAGCAGAGAAAGTGTTGGGGAGCAGAGAAAGTGTGTTGTGGAGCAGAGAAAGTGTTGTGGAGCAGAGAAAGTGTTGGGGAGCAGAGAAAGTGTTGTGGAGCAGAGAAAGTGTTGGGGGAGCAGAGAAAGTGTTGGGGAGCAGAGAAAGTGTTGGGGAGCAGAGAAAGTGTTGTGGAGCAGAGAAAGTGTTGTGGAGCAGAGAAAGTGTTGTGGAGCAGAGAAAGTGTTGTGGAGCAAGAGAAAGTGTTGTGGAGCAGAGAAAGTGTTGGGGAGCAGAGAAAGTGTTGTGGAGCAGAGGAAAAGTGTTGGGGAGCAGAGAAAGTGTTGTGGGAGCAGAGAAAGTGTTGTGGAGCAGAGAAAGTGTTGTGGAGCAGAGAAAGTGTTGTGGAGCAGAGAAAGTGTTGTGGAGCAGAGAAAGTGTTGTGGAGCAGAGAAAAGTTGTGAGCAGAGAAAGTGTTGGGGAGCAGAGAAAGTGTTGTGGAGCAGAGAAAGTGTTGGGGAGCAGAGAAAGTGTTGGGGGAGCAGAAAAGTGTTGGGAGCAGAGAAAGTGTTTGGGGAGCAGAGAAAGTGTTGTGGAGCAGAGAAAGGGAGGAAGGGAAGGACACCACTTCAAAAAAGAAAGAGACAGCGTCTGAAAGGGAGAGCTTAGTGTGACGGTGAAGACCTGGGGCTGCTGACGCAGATGAGCGGGCCGGGCCCAGCACCGCCGGGAAGACGTGAGGCACGCCAAGGGGGGGGGGTGGGGGTGTGGAGCACGGCTTCGGCGGCTGAAATCACAGCTCCTGGATTCACGCCAACTTGGCCCTGGTGAATGAAGGTCAGGTCTTGCGCCATGCAGAAGAAGCTCGGCTGGGCCTTAATCAATCCGTTCTTTCATCTCACCTGCCTTGTCACCTTTAACTTAACCCCGCCCCTCCTCAGATGACCCCGCCCCTACATCGCATCAAGTTCTTTTCTTCATTCCAGTGCTCCTTTGGCCCTCTCTCTTTTAGGTCTCATTTAGGTCCTCATCCCTTTCTCATTCCTTCTCATTCCTTCCATTCCATTCTTTCTTTCCTTCTCTCTCCTTCTCTTTTGCCCTCTCTATCCTCCCCTCCATGACTCCTCCACTGCAGGGTGCTGTTTCTGAAGGAGAAAGCTGTGTGGTGTTTAAAAACAGTTTGTCTTGATGAATACCAGGGAGGCGGGTCACAGCTGAAGCCAATTGCAGACCCTTCCTGCCTGCAGGGCTCTAGGCTGCAGGGTCATCAGGGGTCACGTTGGCCCCATCACACCGACAAGCTCGGGCCCGACAATCCAATCCCTGACACACACACACACACACACACGCACACACACATGCGCTCACTCAGGGCACATCTGGTTTCATTCAGGTCCAAAGCTTGTCTCCCAGGTATGGCGTAAAGTTGGTGAGTTTTGAGTGCACGGGGTCTTACACACACACACACACACACACACACACACACCAACCCATCAAATACTGGGTTAAGGTGTGTGAGAGATGAGGGCACACGTGTGGAGGGTATTTGGGGGTATGGGGTGGGGGGGTGTTGGGTCGTTTCTTCCTCTTACTCCTCTTCCTCAGGGCCATGGCGGAGCAGGTGAGAGGGAGATGAGAGGCTTTGTCCGAGCTTTGAAGACGGTGCCAACGAAACCGTAAAACAGGCGTGCTTTAACGATCGTGACTAACGAGACGCAGCCTCGTGCACACTCAAGCGCACGCCGACTCCCATATGCGCTCGCTCGCCACCATGAAGCGAATAACACCTTACAGACACCACGAGGGCACCACGCACATATTCACAGCTCTCCCGCACACACGCCCCACAAATTCTCACACACTCACGCCTCTCTATGTAGAGATCTTCAGGATGATGTGAGCTTTTCAAGTCGTTTGCAAGATCTTTCTGGATCACTCACCAACGGCACCTAAGCCACAGGTACCCACACATCTGCACACGTGTGGTTCCACCTTCACTAGATGTCTGAACTGCCTGAACTGGTGCCAGGTTGTTGCACACGCACACACACACACTGAGGCCCTCTTTAACTTCGTTATTGTTCCACACACTGCATGCTGCACCTGAGCCATTAAAGTGGGGTTTCTCAGGCCAGGAAAAGTCATTTAAGTCCCCCTCCCACATTAATGCACACACAGTCCCGCGACCCCCACCTTGCTCCACCCCTCCTCACAACTCCAACCAAAGTGGCTTTACCAGGGTTGTAAAAAGCACATCTGGAAAGACGCTCTTGTCCCCCCCCCCTCTCTTTTCTTTTTTCTCTCACTCTTTCTCATGCTACAAAAACGTCCTTTCTCATATGGAGCTGCAAAGACAGTAACACTGCTATTAGCCTAATGATACATTCTAATGAGCTTTCAGCAGGCATTTAAGAGAGAGAAAGTGGATAAAAGAACAATATATCAACAGAAACAGAGCGCCACGGCAGCCATTTTGGGTCAGAATAGGTTTGATTTTATGACGTTTTGTTAGTCCTATTCACTGTGAGGCCTCTCTGGTTTATGTGAAATAGGTACAGTACACTGTAGCTTCTGTTAATTGTTACTTTGACATCCATATATTATTAATACTGAGTTTACACGTATGTTTATTTGAGTTGATTCTTAATATGGACATACGAGCTTGGTCCTATTAACCAAGGAGGCAGCTCCTAATGTTTTACATTTTGTGGCGCTTATGTATGTGCGTATTCCAGCCATGTTGGCTCAGAGACCGGGCACAGTTTCATCCACCCACGCTCTCTGAGGCTGCACTGGCTCGTGAACAGCTGCGCCGTCTCCTGATGGAGAAACAGAGGCAGCGTCTGCCTCACGCCAGAGCACTCGAGGCTGGTGTGTGTGAAAGACGAAACGGGCTCCCTACAGCTCTGATGTTCGACTATATATACATTTAATGAGAGCCTGTGTGGTGAAGTAATGTTTGGTTGGGTCATGAGGCTCGAAACACGAGGAGGAAGTCTCTCAGGAGAGGAGGAGAGGAGAGGTGAGGAGCCAGTGATCAGAGGCGTGACCTCACTGAGGTAAGTCACCTCACACAAACACCGAGGCCGGTGACAGAGGCACGACCTCAGCGAGGTAAATCACCTCACAGGTGACGAGGCCAGAGGTCAGAGGCGTGGCCTCACTGAGGTAAGTCACCTCACACATGCCTAGGCTGGTGACCTGAGGCACACAGTGACCTGACGCACACAGTGACCTGAGGCACAGTCTCGCAGAGGTCACCTTGTGTATCCTGTACAAGCTGAGGGCCGGGATAGAGAGAGAGAGGCGACCGTCTCCTCCAGCGGCTCCAGGGACACACGCCAGAAAATTAAACAAAGCCACAAGAATCTCCTCAACGTCCTCCTGCGTTCCCTTTGCAACCTCATCAGAGCTCTCAGACAGAGAGAGAGAGAGAGAGGAGTGGGTGAGAGGAGGAGAGAGGTGGAAAGTGAGGCAGGATGGAGAACAGCAGCTTTTTGGATGGCTTTTTTTATGAAGTCTGGAGAAAGTGTAGAGAGAGCGGCTCTGGAAGAGAGATTGGGTTTCATCTGCAGGCCTGGGTCTCTTAAGCAGTAACACATGCGACTCCTGAAATTGGGGGTGGGAGGTGGGGGGGGGGGGGGGGGGGGGGGGTTGTCGGGGGTTCTATAGCACCAGCAGGGTTTGAGGGGGTAGAGAGGGTGCACACCCTGAAACCTGGGAGAGAGAGGGGGAGAGGAGTGAGAGAGAGAGAGGAGAGAGAGAGAGAGAGAGAGAGAGAGAGAGAGAGAGAGGGTAGGACACTGAACTCAGTTCTGCGGTAGGTAAATAGGGCTCTAACCCAGGTCCAACCATTGGAGCACCAGGCCCTTTCCTCCATGGGATTTTCTGGGTGTTTTTGTTTCGTGTTTTTGGAAGCAGAGGGTTCAGAGAGGGGGGGTTCAGAGAGGGGGGGTTCAGGGAGGAGGGTTCTTGGCTATTAACGAGCACCATCGTTTTCTAATTAGAGCTTTGGGGAATATTTTCTTAAGGACTGTCGACCCTCCCTGAAGAGCTCAGAGGGGGAGTGGGAATGGGAATGTGTGTGTGTGTGTGTGTGTGTGTGTGTGTGTGTGTGTGTGTGGTGTGTGTGTGTGTGTGTGTGTGTGTGTGTGTGTGTGTGTTGTGGGGAGAGAGAGAGAGAGAGAGAGAGAGAGAGGAAGAGGAGGGAGAGAGAAAAAACAGTTGGGAAGACCAAGAGAGAGGGAGTGTAGTTCTACAGTAAAATTTGTACTTTTTTCCCTTTGGCACCTTTGGATGGAAATTTTTCAAACCTGAAGTCATTAACTAGTCTAATAGAGTGACTTAACTTGGAATGCCGGGAGGTGAATTCATGACTATCAGATAATTATTCAAGAACACACATGTTCACTCCTGTTCTTTACATTCACGCACGTACATGCCCCCCCCCACACACACACACACACACACACAGTTGGTCCGTGAGGGCTGGGCAGCCTTAGACCTCCCCCCCTTCCTGTGTGCTTGAAGTTGGAGAGCAGAGGAAAGTTTTCCTTTCTCTTTTCTTCCTTCTCCAAACGTTCTTTTCTCTTCTCGTCCTTCTTGAGCTGTTTCTTTTGAGAGAGTCTGCTGCTGTCCTCAGAGCTTTGATCCCCACTGCCCCCACCCCCCCAATTGTGGGCCTCTAGTGAGCTCAGTCGAGTGGTTTCCTGAGTCTGCCCAGATTAATGAGTGTGTGTGTGTGTGTGTGTGTGTGTGTGTGTGTGTGTGTGTGTGTGTGTGTGTGTGTGTGTGTGTGTGTGGTGTGTGTGTGTGTGAATGTGTGCGTGTGTGTGTGTGTGTGTGGTATAAATGAGGGAGACAGACATTAGTGTGCATGCGCTCGTGTTAATTAAGAAGATGTGTGTTACTGTGCATGTGTGTGGTCTCATTTAGCTCTCCAGACCGCACATTATTTTTGTGGGTTTCTTTCCTTTTGGTTCGAGTGGCTGGATCTCCGTGGTACTCTGTGGTACTACCGTGGTACTCCACGCTACGCCACGGTGGGGGCTCAGCTGTCACAGTGTTACCAGCACACACCATGGGACGGGCATCTTACAGCAGCTGGAAAACTCCCAACACACACACACACACACACACACACTGGCTCACAGGGTTGGGAGAGGGTGGCGTTTGCTTAAACAGTGTTAGCTCATAAAACTGCTGCTTTGTTTTGTGGATGCACGGCCCTTCCACACCAAACCAGCCCATCAGGGTGAGCACAGCATACAAGCTTTTTGAAATTCCTACTGAAATCCTAAAGTGCTAAAAATAGCTTGCTTATTGGAGCCATGTGGGACTGTGTTGGGGGGGCGTGTTGGGGGGGCCGCGGTGGGTCCTGAAGTGGAGAGGGCAATGAATCAAACATGAAAAAAACAACAGTTTATCTTTTCTCTGATAATAAAGACACGTGACTCCTGACTCTTATACGTTTATTTGTTCTCACAGCTTATTGTGTACACACACGCACCGCGCGCGCACACACACACACACACACACACACACATGTTCTGACATCCAGATCACCTGTTATACACATGTTTGCACCAGCTTCAGATAGATATTCTGAATATCTTTAAACCTTTGAACATCCAGATGGATTATGATGCAAAAGGCTCTTACTGTAATGCAGATATGGTCATGTGCATACACACACACACACACACACACACCACACACTGTTTATGAACAAACTCGCTCTATTTCTTTCTCTCTCACACACACACAAACACACACTCTCTGTCTGTGAACAAACTTGCTATATTTCTTTCTCTCATACACAACACACACACACACACACACACACACACACACATGCACACACAAAAGTTATACAACCACACATTTTTACACTTGGACACGGTCACTCTCACTTGCGCACACACATATCTGACTTTGAGTGTGTGTGTGTGTGTGTGTGTGTGTGTGGTGTGTGTGTGTGTGGTGTTGTGTGTGTGTGTGGTGTGTGTGTGTGTGTGTGTGTGTGTGTTATGGAGCTGTAGGGAGTGAATTTTGTGTGCCAGGTGTTTCTGATTAAGGCTTTTATCAAAGGAAGGAGGGAGAAGAAAAGAGAGCTGGATAGAGAATGGAAAGAGGTGAAGGAGAGATGCAGGGAAGGAGGGAGGAAGAGAGAGGAAGAGAGAAGGATGCAGAGAGATGGCAGAGGAAGAGAGAGAGGGAGGGTAGTAGCGAGGGGATTTAAGAAAGCAGAGCACTTAACTCTGAGGCCTGTATATGAAGCCCTGGCCCGGGCCCCTGATAGGCTGTGAGATGGTGGTCTTATCTCCCCTGTTATTGCTAAGATGGTTACTACAGCTACACGAAGCGCATCTGGTGCGTGTGTGTGTGTGGTGTGTGTGTGTGTGTGTGTGTGTGTGTGTGTGCTTTTCTGGTAAGAGTTTGATGAACTCTTGCATGTGAAACTGCTCTCTGGTGTTGTTTAATTAGAGTCATGCTATTCAGTAGTGGAACGTGATATGGGTAAGAGTGTGTGTATAACTCTACACACTGGGCAGTCTGTTTTTTTGGATGTGGTATACTAAGGTATTAAGGGTGTGTGTGATACTGTGGTAAGGCAGTAAGAGTGTGTGTGTGGGGGGGGGTGGTGAGTAGTTCTTGCTGGACAGTGAGTTAGCCAGCAATGTCTGCTTATTTGATAAGAACTCGTTTGTCTTGAAGAAAAATAAACAGGCCAGTGTGCTGCAGCGGAACCTTCCGGAAGAGCAGCTACTGGAGCACAACACAATAATTTACACCACAATACACACCGCTCTGTCTCCCCCTCTCTCTCTCCCCCTCTCTCTCTGTCTGTCTCTCTCTCATCACACACACACACACACACACACACACACACAGCCCGAGTGGAAGGGAAACCGATAGGCCCGGCTGCTGCTGCTTAATGGACTCTTGGCATTTGAGCTATGACCAGGTTGGCATATAAGGTTTAGGTGTTTTGTACTGTGGAAAATTTTGTTCTGTTCCAATATTCTGTTGAATAATGTAGGGTGTGACCTTCATTGACCTTGTCTTATAGTTTCATAGTGTGCATATAAAATTTTAAAAAGCCTGTACTGGATTTGTTATGTGCTCAGCTCACATCTCTCTCTCTCTCTCTCTCTCTCTCTCTCCCTCTGTGTGTGTGTTAAGGTGCATGATCCAATGCAGTCTTCCCCTTTGTCCCTTTGGAAAAACTCCATCCCTGTATCAAGTACAGCAGACAGAGATATTATGGTTAGGGCCTGACTTTGCCAAGTGGAAGAGGGTAGAGAGAAAACAATATTGGTCTGTGTACTAATCCCTGTGGGACCCCACAAGTAATGGAAGCTGTGCAGGAGAGAGAGCCAGAACAAGGTAATAAGTCATGTTCTTCTGACAAATGTTTTTCAAGCATTTTTGCAGGCATTTTCTGATCTCTGTTTCTATCTCTGTATTTTTCTCTCCTACAAATTCTACATAAATAAGGTAATTTGTGTGTGTGTGTGATTGGGAGAGAGAAAGAGACATACGTAGATTCCCCACCATCTAGGGAGTTTTCCTCGCCACTGTCGCCTTGGGCTTGCTCATTAGGGATCTGGACCATAGTATTGTTAAACCTTTTAAATCTGTAAAGCGCTTGTGACAACATGTGTTGTGAAAAGCGCGATACAAATAAACTTTGAAACTTGAAACTTTGAATGAGAGAGAGAGAAAGAGTGCATGAAACATAACTACTATGCCTTTGTTTATTTATGATAGCGGGTCTGTGTGGGTCTGAGAGTAGGCAGCCTTTGACTATGAGAGGCAGATAGAGATCAGAGTGTCTCTTATCCATGCTGCATGTCTGAAATGGCAGGCCAGTCTTTCCATAGGCGATCTGGTGCCTGGGGAGGTCGTGACGAGATGCCATTAAGATGGCATGTCACAGTGGATACACTCACCCACAACACACCACACTCATCCCAGCACTGATCTGTACTATGTCAGCACTAACAAAAGAGGATTAACAATGAACACATGCGCACACAGTCAGATATTACCTCCAACCTACACTCACGCTTAATAAACACATTTGTCAAAAGCATTTACCAAAGCAAAACACAGAGCTGCACACGCCAGCGGTCCATGCTGGTAGATTAAGTATTTTGTCAAGGAGGTCATTTTGCTCCGCGTGTGAGGCTATTGCTCCCAGGTTGGGAGGCTCTGTGAGGAGCCATTTTGTGTGAGAGTGTTATTTGTAGCCGGTGAGATCATGGTCCACTGCTGACAACGGACATAAAGAAGTATTGAGGAAAATGAGAGTCTAGGCCAAGATTATAGGTAGATCACACACACACACACACACACACACACATATTCACACCACACGCACACACACACACACACACACACACACACACACACACACATATTCACACACACGCACACGCACACACACACATTCACGACAGACGCAACACACACACACACACACACACACACACACACACACATGCTCCTGCATATACACATGTGGAGAAGTAAATTTACATACACATACACAGAGGTCCATGCATGCATATGTACACCCTGATACTTAACTGTGCACTCACACACAGAAGTGCATTTACTCATATATATGCACACACACACACACACACACACACACACACACACACACACACACACACACACACACACACACACACATTCAGGCAGTGACAAGAAGCATAGCAGAGAGCCAGAGGACCATAGGGACTATCGTTTTTCTCGTTAATTATGACCGTCTGGCAAGCCCCTGAGTACAGGAAACAGGGGGGTGTGTGTGGGGGGCAGAGAAACAGAGAGGGTAAGAGAAGGGGGAGAGAGGGTACGAGAAGGGGAGAGAGGGTAAGAAGAAGGGGAGAGAGGGTAAGAGAAGGGGAGAGAGGGTAAGAGAAGGGGAAGAGGGTAGAGAAGGGGAGAGAGGGTAAGAGAAGGGGAAAGAGGGTAAGAGAAGGGGAGAGAGGGTAAGAGAAGGGAAAGAGGGTAAGAGAAGGGGAGAGAGGGTAAGAGAAGGGGAGAGAGGGTAAGAGAAGGGGGAAAGAGGGTAAGAGAAGGGGAGAGAGGGTAAGAGAAGGGTGAGAGAGGTAAGAGAAGGGGAAGAGGGTAAGAGAAGGGGAGAGAGGGTAAGAGAAGGGGAAAGAGGGTAGAGAAGGGAGAGGAGGGAGTAAGACAAGGAGGGTTTCAAAAAAGAGACAAGGATCAAAACGGAGAGCCGATCGTAGGAGGGGAATCAGTGCAGATAGTAAAGCAGGTGTGTACGCTGAAGAGAAGGGCTTAGGATCTCAGACATATTTCACTTCTGACCCCGCCATGGCTTCCCCAGAGACG
>NC_135217.1:33796719-33802652 GCF_052324685.1 Brachyhypopomus gauderio
CGTGTCCCACCAAGTGGGTCTGTGATCTCTGCCAGAATGGCTGGTTATAAGTTTTCAAAGAGCACTGATTGAACTACAGAGAATGAAATTCCGGGGAGAGATAAAGAGAGGTGGAGAGAGAGAGAGAGAGAGAGAGAGAAGAGAGAGAGAGAGAGAGAGAGGAGAGAGAGAGATAAAAAAGAGAGAGAGAGAGAGAGAGAGAGAGAGATAAAGAGAGAGAGAGGGAGAGAGAGGGATAGAGAGAGATATATATAAAGAGAGATAAAGAGAGAGAGAGAGAGAGACAGACAGAGAGAGATAAAGAGAGAGAGAGAGGGAGAGACAGAGAGAGATAAAGAGAGAGAGAGGGAGAGAGAGACACAGAGAGAGAAAGACTCGGGGTCTCTCGCTGTGATCGCTGTAGTATGAGAACGTGTCGGTTCTGCGTCCTGTCCGTACAACACACCACAGCTGCGTCGGGACTGTGCGCCTCAATAGATTTGAGCCTCAATGCAAACTCGGTGGGGACGATCGCATACCAGACCAGGGGAAACAGTGGAGCCAGTAGTGTGTGTGTGTGTGTGTGTCGGGGGGGGGGGGGGGGGGGGGCCTCCTTATCCTCACCCTCCCACAGTCATTTAGGTACTGGTTCTGTAGCGAGGTGCGCATTACGTGCCAAGTATCGCCAAATAGATACATACTCTCACATCACGCATGTGAGTCCGTCCAAAGTTTGGGGTGAGACGGCAGTGCTTGTGCAGGGACTGGCGGTAGGAGTGCCGGGGTTTGGGAGTGATCCTGCAGACCCCTCCTTCTCCTCCTCTCCTCCTCCTGGAAGTGGGAGGCGCAGCACTGGCGTCGCAAAAGGGAGAATTGTGTGAGAGCTCAGTCATCCAAAAACAGCAAAACAGCCTTTCAATGTGAGAAGTTGGGGAGCCCGAGAAAAATGGTCGGTCCCACCGCAGTAAATTACTATAGCAGTATCGTTTCAGAAGGGGGAAAGAAAGAAATAGTCTCCTTTATTTTGGGAGATTAAACTCTGCAGAAAGTGGAAAAGCTTTGCTGATAAAGTTGCGGGTTCGTCTCCGAGTAGTGCACGTTTTGGTAAGTTATCTCTCCCGAAAACAGTCCTTGTTTTGGGGTAGCCTACGATGCTACAGCAACACATGGTAGGGGGTGTAGTTGGGGTGGTGGATTACTAGATGAACACATTGGTCGCGCTTTTTATCGTTATAGTTCAGATGTTGCAGCACAGAGTTGGTATTGGAGTACAGGGACGGTGTGGGTGCTGTTTTAAACAGAAGAATGCGGGTGCTAGCTAACTTCATTCACTTTGTTTCGTTTCGACGGTCTTTTAAAAGCTTGAAATAAGAGCCACAGCACGAAGCGGATTATCGGATTCTGTTCTGGTTTCTAGAAGTCAAAAAAGACCGACGTGGGTGTTTCTAAAAGGCTTTTAGCACCGAGTGGCGGTTGATGTTTGTAACGTGAACACATCCACCTCGTCGTGCTGCTCAAAGGCGCTAAAGCACAGGGCGAAATCTGAGTCCAACACCGTTTATAAAGGCTTTTAATGTATATATCTTGCTATGTGAAATTCATTTAATGTTTTATAAATCAGACAGGACCGGTAGCGTTGAGATGTTGGGGGTGATATCGCTTCTTTGGCACATTTCTCCGCTGGGTTTGGCAGGCCTCACCCCGATAGTAAAGGTTACTGTGTACCCCAAGACCCAGAGCAACAACACAAACTATCCACACGTCCGTGTCTTATAAATCAAACTAAAGACATGTTACATTTCTTTAATTTTTTTCTTTAGTTGTGTTTGCTTTTAAATGAAACCTTCATTTGGTCCTTGTGACTTTACCATGCATCGAGAGATTATTATTAAAACTATTTTAATTGGTAATGATTACGATATTTTAGACTCGTTTTGTTTTATGTTAAAATAAATATTATAAGTATTATAAGTATTTAGTTGAATCTGATTTTTATGTTTTTGTGCTAATGTTTTGCCCATATTTGAGCATCAGGTTTCTCTGTAGCTTTGGGCACTGAGTTGTTGGGATTCATGCTCAGATGCTCATGCCTGAACACCTCAGGACGATGTTGAGACCTTTCAGACCCACAGGTGCCATTTTGTCATTTGGAGCAATCCTAAAGAAGGCTGCATCGAATGGTATACTGAGTATCGACAGTAAATCATCAAGTGTTGTTAATGGCACTAATATCAAAAGGGAACTATTGGAAATGCAGCTCTGTTCTCTTCAAGCCACAAGAAAATGGTCTTTCAGAGCAAGCAGAAACCATTGGTAGCAGTGTTTTTGTTAATGGTGATTGGTGGACGGGTGGATCAAAGCTGTTCCATAATTGATTCAGTCTAATTATCTTGTTGGCTTTTGTGGCAGTCTGCCCTTATTGGCGAGGGATATGTGAAGGGCCTTTTAGCTGTTCAGATGAGCACCCCAGATCTCAACTGACATGTCCTCACAGCACTGGATTATTTTGGCATAACAGGTATCGCATGGCTGTGGTTTGGGGGCGACAGGCTGTGGATCGTGGGAAAGATGATAGAGGTGCAAGGATTGAGTGTGAGGGTGACACGAAAATCCATGGAATTTCTTGCTTGTTTCAAACGATCCTGCTTATGTGAAAGTGCAAGAAAAAACATTTGGGGTATTTCTGGCAACTATAAGGAAATGTTGAGTTAAGAACAGTGGATACTAAACTGAAGTCAAGGAGCTTGTATGTACATTTTTTTCATCGCAGTGTTGAAACAGGAATATTGAGTTCAGTGGACAGTACAATAAAACACACTCAGATCTGCAATATTTTATCTTCTGTCTTCTACAATTAAGATGAAGTTGATTACGTGCCATCACGGTTAATAGATTTTATCCCTCAGTGTACCTCCAACACCACATAGTCCCTCGTTTTCAGGACACTTAAAAATGTATTGATAATATCATTATTACAAACGTTGTAATACCAAGATATCATTTTGGTGTAGGAACCCATTTGGGCACAGAGGAAATGTGATGAGGCGTGTTTGTTGAATAGCAGAGTAAATGTTGAACCTGGGGTCGTTCTCTTCCGCAGGCCCCTTGGGTTACCGTCTGTCTGATAGGGAGAGTTTTGTGATTCTGGCAGCCAGCAAAAGCTTTGCGGCACTAGCAAGGCCTTCAGAAAGGTTTACTGTTGTCTTAAAGGGTGTAACTTTTCTCTTAATTCACAAAAGGACGGGAAGAATCCTCCTCAGGGTAGTCTTTCATGTTAGCTTCAGCGGGTATGCTCACGCAGCCATAACAGCCTCCAGGCAGTGAACAACAGCGTGTTGTTTGTGTGTGTGTGTGTGTGTGTGTGGGGAGGGGGGGGACGAGATACTCTCCAATCAGGATTATCTTCTCATGGTGGAATTTGGAGCTTGTCACTTTGCTTTTGCTAAACCCCTCCGTTGCTCAATCTTATTCTCCAGATTGTTATATTGTCATGATGTCAGCTTTCGAAGCTTCAAGTGATAGCATAACTGTATTTCAGCAAAACCAGCCAATTAGCCTTGCACCTGGCCTTCTGGTGTCAATTCCACTGACATATTAATACTGGGGTATGTGGATCTGTGCTGACCTCAAAAGCTGGAAGAGTGGAATTCTGCCCCAGGGTCTGTTTTTTATTTCGATGAAAGCAACTTCTTTGCTTTCTGATAACTGCTTATCAATCACATCTTTTCCAATTGGGACATGCTCGGAGACTTGTTAAGAATTCACCACCTTTCGCAAGGCTAACAGTAGTATGATCAATTAATTTAAAGTTTTTGGTTCAAGAGGTTCCTTCAGTTTTGCCACATGTCCTCAGCACCAGGGCCTTCAAGCGCACCATTTTTTAAAATGAGAAATGTAGCACTGTGAGGTAGTACTACCGTACTACCATACTACCGTACTACCATAGGTGCCCACTGACATTGAACCACTTCCTGAAGGAGGACCAGAGTGGGTGTGTCCTCACGGAGTGGGTGTGTCCTCACCTCCCTGATTGGTAGAAATCTTGCTATTGTTATGAGCAATATGTGATTGTTAGGAGACTGCTAAATTGCAAAGAATATTGGCAAATACAATCAATTTTTTCTGAGCGATATTCTGGATATACTTGTTTAATAATACACAGTAATACACACACACATATGAATAAACACTCACACATGTGTCTTACACTTAAGTCCAGTGATGACATATAGTCTTCTACGTGACTGTTAGGACAAACTGCTGTGTGTGCGTGTGTGTGCTTTGTGTGTGTGTGAACTAGATATTTGTACAAAGATTAGGGGCACTCAACGAGCCAAGAGAAACCAAGACACACTTCATTCACACACTCACCCTAACTATCATTTAAAGAGCAAAAGCACACAATGTCACATTCGCACACAAGCTCCAGCATACACACACACACACACACAGACACACGCACGCATGCTCTCACACACATCCTACAAGTCCCTTTGAATCTCTGTATAGCAAGTCATTTGCCCTTGTGTGTTTGAGATTACTGAGTGTTTTTCGTCTTCTAATCCTTTTTATATTGTATTCTGTGTAAACATAGTTCCTATCTGTTGTAGAAACGCCTTTCAGAGATTAAAGATCACTCCAGCTTGACGGAGCGTTTATAGCATAATGTGCTTTTTGGATTGGCAATCCTTGAGATGTACAGGAAAGCAGGCAGTACTGAGACAAGCGTTCTCTCCCCCCCCCCGGGTATGTCATCCTGCTATCGGGCATTTCGCCCCCCCAAGTATGATGAGTCCACAAGTCGTGGTTCTGCTCCACTGTCAGCACAGTGCTGGGTGCCACGCTAGGTCCAGGAGCCCCGGGGCTACTGTATTGTTTAGTGGCCCTAAGTGTTTGTTTACTCGGTGGTTGGTGTCTGCTTTGATGTGTCTACAAACTGTGTGGTCATGGATCCTGCAGGTGTTTACAGTGGACAGGACCGGACCTGTGAGTGCCAAACCTAGGGCTCGGAGGGGGGGCCGGTCAGCACAGCGCATCTCCCGTGCAGCTGCTGGTCTCTTGATTTTTAGACTCTCACTTACACTTTAGCGGATGTTTGCTAACTGTTATCTGTTAACTTCTTTTGTCCCAGTCATGATTAGAGTCACTTGTCCCAGAAGGCAGAGCTTTGTCAGTTTTGCTTTATAAACATTTAATGAGTGTTTTTATTGCTGTTGTATTACACAGGTTGTGTCTCTTCTGTCTTTCGTCCTCCTTGCAAGCGTCTCCTGCACTGTAAGGCTGATTGGTGAGCAGACGTACAGTCTGGACTCTCCGCTTTCCCTCTGAATAATGTGCAGAAATTGCTTTTGATTCAAAATTGGTTCCATTCACTCTGATGGAGGAGCAGCCAAAGTACCCCCCCTCTCCACTCACACACAACTCACACACACACACACACACACACACACACACACACACACACACACACACACCCACTCCAGCTCTACCGTCTCCAATACAGCTACACACACTGGGTGCGTGTGTGTGTGTGTGTGTGTGTGTGGGTTTAGGAGAAGTACATATTTATGCCTGCAAGAATTTTACAAGGGCCCATGTGTATGTGTGTGGCAGATGAAGTTGGGATTGGATGTGGGAATCGTGACGAGTAGGTGCGGCAGTCATGCGTGTTTTTGTTGGTCTTGGGGCTGGAAGGCTTGATTTATGGAGCAGGAGGGTAAGTGTGATGTTGCTTTGTAGGAAACCCAAAGACCTTTGCTGTTTATTTTCTTCCCTCAGAATGATTAGCCCCATTAGCGTTTGACTTGAAATCCCTGAGATATTTGCCCACCACGGAACCCGTGGAACTAACTACGTAGTCATTTTAGCATTGTGGATATCAATAGCCATGTTGTACTATAACCAGTTTTTATGAAATTTGGGCTTGGTGTCTGTTACATTTATTTAATTGTTTT
>NC_135218.1:0-10000 GCF_052324685.1 Brachyhypopomus gauderio
TCTGAGCATAACTTGGAGCAAAAGTGCAACTTTTGAAGAATGAACTGAAAACTCATATTTTGTTCCAAAACAGTGTTTGGATGTGATAACAAGCTGTTTTATCATGTTTGTAATGTTACACATGCATTTCCAAACAAGTAGTAAGTCTTGCATTTAGGCGTTCAAAACAGCGTTTGCTGGCGCTGTAAACGCTCTAAACAGTGTTTCTGAGCATAACTTGGAGCAAAAGTGCAACTTTTGAAGAATGAACTGAAAACTCATATTTTGTTCCAAAACAGTGTTTGGATGTGATAACAAGCTGTTTTATCATGTTTGTAATGTTACACATGCATTTCCAAACAAGTAGTAAGTCTTGTATTAAGGCGTTCAAAACAGCGTTTGCTGGCGCTGTAAGTGCTCTAAACAGTGTTTCTGAGCATAACTTGTGGCAAAAGTGCAACTTTTGAAGAATGAAAAGAAAACTCATATTTTGTTCCAAAACAGTGTTTGGAGTGATAACAAGCTGTTTTATCATGTTTGTAATGTTACACATGCATTTCCAAACAAGTAGTAAGTCTTGTATTAAGGCGTTCAAAACAGCGTTTGCTGGCGCTGTAAACGCTCTAAACAGTGGTTTCTGAGCATAACTTGGAGCAAAAGTGCAACTTTTGAAGAATGAACTGAAAACTCATATTTTGTTCCAAAACAGTTGTTTGGATGTGATAACAAGCTGTTTTATCATGTTTGTAATGTTACACATGCATTTCCAAACAAGTAGTAAGTCTTGCATTTAGGCGTTCAAAACAGCGTTTGCTGGCGCTGTAAACGCTCTAAACAGTGTTTCTGAGCATAACTTGGAGCAAAAGTGCAACTTTTGAAGAATGAACTGAAAACTCATATTTTGTTCCAAAACAGTGTTTGGATGTGATAACAAGCTGTTTTATCATGTTTGTAATGTTACACATGCATTTCCAAACAAGTAGTAAGTCTTGTATTAAGGCATTCAAAACAGCGTTTGCTGGCGCTGTAAGTGCTCTAAACAGTGTTTCTGAGCATAACTTGTGGCAAAAGGTGCAACTTTTGAAGAATGAAAAGAAAACTCATATTTTGAATGAAAACAGTGTTTGGATGTGATAACAAGCTGTTTTATCATGTTTGTAATGTTACACATGCTATTTCCAAACAAGTAGTAAGTCTTGCATTTAGGCGTTCAAAACAGCGTTTGCTGGCGCTGTAAACGCTCTAAACAGTGTTTTCTGAGCATAACTTGGAGCAAAAGTGCAACTTTTGAAGAATGAACTGAAAACTCATATTTTGTTCCAAAACAGTGTTTGGATGTGATAACAAGCTGTTTATCATGTTTGTAATGTTACACATGCATTTCCAAACAAGTAGTAAGTCTTGTATTAAGGCGTTCAAAACAGCGTTTGCTGGCGCTGTAAGTGCTCTAAACAGTGTTTCTGAGCATAACTTGGAGCAAAAGTGCAACTTTTGAAGAATGAACTGAAAACTCATATTTTGTTCCAAAACAGTGTTTGGATGTGATAACAAGCTGTTTTATCATGTTTGTAATGTTACACATGCATTTCCAAACAAGTAGTAAGTCTTGTATTAAGGCGTTCAAAACAGCGTTTGCTGGCGCTGTAAACGCTCTAAACAGTGTTTCTGAGCATAACTTGGAGCAAAAGTGCAACTTTTGAAGAATGAACTGAAAACTCATATTTTGTTCCAAAACAGTGTTTGGATGTGATAACAAGCTGTTTTATCATGTTTGTAATGTTACACATGCATTTCCAAACAAGTAGTAAGTCTTGCATTTAGGCGTTCAAAACAGCGTTTGCTGGCGCTGTAAACGCTCTAAACAGTGTTTCTGAGCATAACTTGGAGCAAAAGTGCAACTTTTGAAGAATGAACTGAAAACTCATATTTTGTTCCAAAACAGTGTTTGGATGTGATAACAAGCTGTTTTATCATGTTTGTAATGTTACACATGCATTTCCAAACAAGTAGTAAGTCTTGCATTTAGCGTTCAAAACAGCGTTTGCTGGCGCTGGTAAACGCTCTAAACAGTGTTTCTGAGCATAACTTGGAGCAAAAGTGCAACTTTTGAAGAATGAACTGAAAACTCATATTTTGTTCCAAAACAGTGTTTGGATGTGATAACAAGCTGTTTTATCATGTTTGTAATGTTACACATGCATTTCCAAACAAGTAGTAAGTCTTGTATTAAGGCGTTCCAAAACAGCGTTTTGCTGGCGCTGGTAAGTGCTCTAAACAGTGTTTCTGAGCATAACTTGTGGCAAAAGTGGCAACTTTTGAAGAATGAAAAAGAAAACTCATATTTTGTTCCAAAACAGTGTTTGGATGTGATAAGCAAGCTGTTTTATCATGTTTGTAATGTTACACATGCATTTCCAAACAAGTAGTAAGTCTTGTATTAAGGCGTTCAAAACAGCGTTTGCTGGCGCTGTAAGTGCTCTAAACAGTGTTTCTGAGCATAACTTGGAGCAAAAGTGCAACTTTTGAAGAATGAACTGAAAACTCATATTTTGTTCCAAAACAGTGTTTGGATGTGATAACAAGCTGTTTTATCATGTTTGTAATGTTACACATGCATTTCCAAACAAGTAGTAAGTCTTGTATTAAGGCTTTCAAAACAGCGTTTGCTGGCGCTGTAAACGCTCTAAACAGTGTTTTCTGAGCATAACTTGGAGCAAAAGTGCAACTTTTGAAGAAAGAACTGAAAACTCATATTTTGTTCCAAAACAGTGTTTGGATGTGATAACAAGCTGTTTTATCATGTTTGTAATGTTACACATGCATTTCCAAACAAGTAGTAAGTCTTGTATTAAGGCGTTCAAAACAGCGTTTGCTGGCGCTGTAAGTGCTCCTAAACAGTGTTTCTGAGCATAACTTGTGGCAAAAGTGCAACTTTGAAGAATGAAAAGGAAAACTCATATTTTGAATGAAAACAGTGTTTGGATGTGATAACAAGCTGTTTTATCATGTTTGTAATGTTACACATGCATTTCCAAACAAGTAGTAAGTCTTGCATTTAGGCGTTCAAAACAGCGTTTGCTGGCGCTGTAAACGCTCTAAACAGTGTTTCTGAGCATAACTTGGAGCAAAAGTGCAACTTTTGAAGAATGAACTGAAAACTCATATTTTGTTCCAAAACAGTGTTTGGATGTGATAACAAGCTGTTTTATCATGTTTGTAATGTTACACATGCATTTCCAAACAAGTAGTAAGTCTTGTATTAAGGCGTTCAAAACAGCGTTTGCTGGCGCTGTAAGTGCTCTAAACAGTGTTTCTGAGCATAACTTGTGGCAAAAAGTGCAACTTTTGAAGAATGAAAAGAAAACTCATATTTTGAATGAAAACAGTGTTTGGATGTGATAACAAGCTGTTTTATCATGTTTGTAATGTTACACATGCATTTCCAAACAAGTAGTAAGTCTTGCATTTAGGCGTTCAAACAGCGTTTGCTGGCGCTGTAAAACGCTCTAAACAGTGTTTCTGAGCATAACTTGGAGCAAAAGTGCAACTTTTGAAGAATGAACTGAAAACTCATATTTTGTTCCAAAACAGTGTTTGGATGTGATAACAAGCTGTTTTATCATGTTTGTAATGTTACACATGCATTTCCAAACAAGTAGTAAGTCTTGCATTTAGGCGTTCAAAACAGCGTTTGCTGGCGCTGTAAACGCTCTAAACAGTGTTTCTGAGCATAACTTGGAGCAAAAGTGCAACTTTTGAAGAATGAACTGAAAACTCATATTTTGTTCCAAAACAGTGTTTGGATGTGATAACAAGCTGTTTTATCATGTTTGTAATGTTACACATGCATTTCCAAACAAGTAGTAAGTCTTGTATTAAGGCGTTCAAAACAGCGTTTGCTGGCGCTGTAAGTGCTCTAAACAGTGTTTCTGAGCATAACTTGTGGCAAAAGTGCAACTTTTGAAGAATGAAAAGAAAACTCATATTTTGTTCCAAAACAGTGTTTGGATGTGATAACAAGCTGTTTTATCATGTTTTGTAATGTTACACATGCATTTCCAAACAAGTAGTAAGTCTTGTATTAAGGCGTTCAAAACAGCGTTTGCTGGCGCTGTAAACGCTCTAAACAGTGTTTCTGAGCATAACTTGGAGCAAAAGTGCAACTTTTGAAGAATGAACTGAAAACTCATATTTTGTTCCAAAACAGTGTTTGGATGTGATAACAAGCTGTTTTATCATGTTTGTAATGTTACACATGCATTTCCAAACAAGTAGTAAGTCTTGCATTTAGGCGTTCAAAACAGCGTTTGCTGGCGCTGTAAACGCTCTAAACAGTGTTTCTGAGCATAACTTGGAGCAAAAGTGCAACTTTTGAAGAATGAACTGAAAACTCATATTTTGTTCCAAAACAGTGTTTGGATGTGATAACAAGCTGTTTTTATCATGTTTGTAATGTTACACATGCATTTCCAAACAAGTAGTAAGTCTTGTATTAAGGCGTTCAAAACAGCGTTTGCTGGCGCTGTAAGTGCTCTAAACAGTGTTTCTGAGCATAACTTGTGGCAAAAGTGCAACTTTTGAAGAATGAAAAGAAAACTCATATTTTGAATGAAAACAGTGTTTGGATGTGATAACAAGCTGTTTTATCATGTTTGTAATGTTACACATGCATTTCCAAACAAGTAGTAAGTCTTGCATTTAGGCGTTCAAAACAGCGTTTGCTGGCGCTGTAAACGCTCTAAACAGTGTTTCTGAGCATAACTTGGAGCAAAAGTGCAACTTTTGAAGAATGAACTGAAAACTCATATTTTGTTCCAAAACAGTGTTTGGGATGTGATAACAAGCTGTTTTATCATGTTTGTAATGTTACACATGCATTTCCAAACAAGTAGTAAGTCTTGTATTAAGGCGTTCAAAACAGCGTTTGCTGGCGCTGTAAGTGCTCTAAACAGTGTTTCTGAGCATAACTTGTGGCAAAAGTGCAACTTTTAGAAGAATGAAAGAAAACTCATATTTTGTTCCAAAACAGTGTTTGGATGTGATAACAAGCTGTTTTATCATGTTTGTAATGTTACACATGCATTTCCAAACAAGTAGTAAGTCTTGTATTAAGGCGTTCAAAACAGCGTTTGCTGGCGCTGTAAGTGCTCTAAACAGTGTTTCTGAGCATAACTTGTGGCAAAAGTGCAACTTTTGAAGAATGAAAAGAAAACTCATATTTTGAATGAAAACAGTGTTTGGATGTGATAACAAGCTGTTTTATCATGTTTGTAATGTTACACATGCATTTCCAAACAAGTAGTAAGTCTTGCATTTAGGCGTTCAAAACAGCGTTTGCTGGTGCTGTAAACGCTCTAAACAGTGTTTCTGAGCATAACTTGGAGCAAAAGTGCAACTTTTGAAGAATGAACTGAAAACTCATATTTTGTTCCAAAACAGTGTTTGGATGTGATAACAAGCTGTTTTATCATGTTTGTAATGTTACACATGCATTTCCAAACAAGTAGTAAGTCTTGTATTAAGGCGTTCAAAACAGCGTTTGCTGGCGCTGTAAGTGCTCTAAACAGTGTTTCTGAGCATAACTTGTGGCAAAAGTGCAACTTTTGAAGAATGAAAAGAAAACTCATATTTTGTTCCAAAACAGTGTTTGGATGTGATAACAAGCTGTTTTATCATGTTTGTAATGTTACACATGCATTTCCAAACAAGTAGTAAGTCTTGTATTAAGGCGTTCAAAACAGCGTTTGCTGGCGCTGTAAGTGCTCTAAACAGTGTTTCTGAGCATAACTTGGAGCAAAAGTGCAACTTTTGAAGAATGAACTGAAAACTCATATTTTGTTCCAAAACAGTGTTTGGATGTGATAACAAGCTGTTTTATCATGTTGTAATGTTACACATGCATTTCCAAACAAGTAGTAAGTCTTGTATTAAGGCGTTCAAAACAGCGTTTGCTGGCGCTGTAAACGCTCTAAACAGTGTTTCTGAGCATAACTTGGAGCAAAAGTGCAACTTTTGAAGAATGAACTGAAAACTCATATTTTGTTCCAAAACAGTGTTTGGATGTGATAACAAGCTGTTTTATCATGTTTGTAATGTTACACATGCATTTCCAAACAAGTAGTAAGTCTTGTATTAAGGCGTTCAAAACAGCGTTTGCTGGCGCTGTAAGTGCTCTAAACAGTGTTCTGAGCATAACTTGTGGCAAAAGTGCAACTTTTGAAGAATGAAAAGAAAACTCATATTTTGAATGAAAACAGTGTTTGGATGTGATAACAAGCTGTTTTATCATGTTTGTAATGTTACACATGCATTTCCAAACAAGTAGTAAGTCTTGTAGTTAAGGCGTTCAAAACAGCGTTTGCTGGCGCTGTAAGTGCTCTAAACAGTGTTTCTGAGCATAACTTGTGGCAAAAGTGCAACTTTTGAAGAATGAAAAGAAAACTCATATTTTGAATGAAAACAGTGTTTGGATGTGATAACAAGCTGTTTTTATCATGTTTGTAATGTTACACATGCATTTCCAAACAAGTAGTAAGTCTTGTATTAAGGCGTTCAAAACAGCGTTTGCTGGCGCTGTAAGTGCTCTAAACAGTGTTTTCTGAGCATAACTTGTGGCAAAAGTGCAACTTTTGAAGAATGAAAAGAAAACTCATATTTGAATGAAAACAGTGTTTGGATGTGATAACAAGCTGTTTTATCATGTTTGTAATGTTACACATGCATTTCCAAACAAGTAGTAAGTCTTGTATTAAGGCGTTCAAAACAGCGTTTGCTGGCGCTGTAAGTGCTCTAAACAGTGTTTCTGAGGCATAACTTGTGGCAAAAGTGCAACTTTTGAAGAATGAAAAGAAAACTCATATTTTGAATGAAAACAGTGTTTGGATGGATAACAGCTGTTTTATCATGTTTGTAATGTTACACATGCATTTCCAAACAAGTAGTAAGTCTTGCATTTAGGCGTTCAAAACAGCGTTTGCTGGCGCTGTAAACGCTCTAAACAGTGTTTCTGAGCATAACTTGGAGCAAAAGTGCAACTTTTGAAGAATGAAAAGAAAACTCATATTTTGAATGAAAACAGTGTTTGGATGTGATAACAAGCTGTTTTATCATGTTTGTAATGTTACACATGCATTTCCAAACAAGTAGTAAGTCTTGTATTAAGGCGTTCAAAACAGCGTTTGCTGGGCGCTGTAAACGCTCTAAACAGTGTTTCTGAGCATAACTTGGAGCAAAAGTGCAACGTTTGAAGAATGAACTGAAAACTCATATTTTGTTCCAAAACAGTGTTTGGATGTGATAACAAGCCTGTTTTATCATGTTTGTAATGTTACACATGCATTTCCAAACAAGTAGTAAGTCTTAACAAGTAGTAAGTCTTGCATTTAGGCGTTCAAACAGCGTTTGCTGGCGCTGTAAACGCTCTAAACAGTGTTTCTGAGCATAACTTGGAGCAAAAGTGCAACTTTTGAAGAATGAACTGAAAACTCATATTTTGTTCCAAAACAGTGTTTGGATGTGATAACAAGCTGTTTTATCATGTTTGTAATGTTACACATGCATTTCCAAACAAGTAGTAAGTCTTGCATTTAGGCGTTCAAAACAGCGTTTGCTGGCGCTGTAAACGCTCTAAACAGTGTTTCTGAGCATAACTTGGAGCAAAAGTGCAACTTTTGAAGAATGAACTGAAAACTCATATTTTGTTCCAAAACAGTGTTTGGATGTGATAACAAGCTGTTTTATCATGTTTGTAATGTTACACATGCATTCCAAACAAGTAGTAAGTCTTGTATTAAGGCGTTCAAAACAGCGTTTGCTGGCGCTGTAAGTGCTCTAAACAGTGTTTCTGAGCATAACTTGTGGCAAAAGTGCAACTTTTGAAGAATGAAAAGAAAACTCATATTTTGTTCCAAAAACAGTGTTTGGATGTGATAACAAGCTGTTTTATCATGTTTGTAATGTTACACATGCATTTCCAAACAAGTAGTAAGTCTTGTATTAAGGCGTTCAAAACAGCGTTTGCTGGCGCTGTAAGTGCTCTAAACAGTGTTTCTGAGCATAACTTGGAGCAAAAGTGCAACTTTTGAAGAATGAACTGAAAACTCATATTTTGTTCCAAAACAGTGTTTGGATGTGATAACAAGCTGTTTTATCATGTTTGTAATGTTACACATGCATTTCCAAACAAGTAGTAAGTCTTGTATTAAGGCGTTCAAAACAGCGTTTGCTGGCGCTGTAACGCTCTAAACAGTGTTTCTGAGCATAACTTGGAGCAAAAGTGCAACTTTTGAAGAAAGAACTGAAAACTCATATTTTGTTCCAAAACAGTGTTTGGATGTGATAACAAGCTGTTTTATCATGTTTGTAATGTTACACATGCATTTCCAAACAAGTAGTAAGTCTTGTATTAAGGCGTTCAAAACAGCGTTTGCTGGCGCTGTAAGTGCTCTAAACAGTGTTTCTGAGCATAACTTGTGGCAAAAGTGCAACTTTTGAAGAATGAAAAGAAAACTCATATTTTGAATGAAAACAGTGTTTGGATGTGATAACAAGCTGTTTTATCATGTTTGTAATGTTACACATGCATTTCCAAACAAGTAGTAAGTCTTGCATTTAGGCGTTCAAAACAGCGTTTGCTGGCGCTGTAAACGCTCTAAACAGTGTTTCTGAGCATAACTTGGAGCAAAAGTGCAACTTTTGAAGAATGAACTGAAAACTCATATTTTGTTCCAAAACAGTGTTTGGATGTGATAACAAGCTGTTTTATCATGTTTGTAATGTTACACATGCATTTCCAAACAAGTAGTAAGTCTTGTATTAAGGCGTTCAAAACAGCGTTTGCTGGCGCTGTAAGTGCTCTAAAACAGTGTTTCTGAGCATAACTTGTGGCAAAAGTGCAACTTTTGAAGAATGAAAAGAAAAACTCATATTTTGAATGAAAACAGTGTTTGGATGTGATAACAAGCTGTTTTATCATGTTTGTAATGTTACACATGCATTTCCAAACAAGTAGTAAGTCTTGCATTTAGGCGTTCAAAACAGCGTTTGCTGGCGCTGTAAACGCTCTAAACAGTGTTTCTGAGCATAACTTGGAGCAAAAGTGCAACTTTTGAAGAATGAACTGAAAACTCATATTTTGTTCCAAAACAGTGTTTGGATGTGATAACAAGCTGTTTTATCATGTTTGTAATGTTACACATGCATTTCCAAACAAGTAGTAAGTCTTGTATTAAGGCGTTCAAAACAGCGTTTGCTGGCGCTGTAAACGCTCTAAACAGTGTTTCTGAGCATAACTTGGAGCAAAAGTGCAACTTTTGAAGAATGAACTGAAAACTCATATTTTGTTCCAAAACAGTGTTTGGATGTGATAACAAGCTGTTTTATCATGTTTGTAATGTTACACATGCATTTCCAAACAAGTAGTAAGTCTTGTATTAAGGCGTTCAAAACAGCGTTTGCTGGCGCTGTAAGTGCTCTAAACAGTGTTTCTGAGCATAACTTGGAGCAAAAGTGCAACTTTTGAAGAATGAACTGAAAACTCATATTTTGTTCCAAAACAGTGTTTGGATGTGATAACAAGCTGTTTTATCATGTTTGTAATGTTACACATGCATTTCCAAACAAGTAGTAAGTCTTGTATTAAGGCGTTCAAAACAGCGTTTGCTGGCGCTGTAAGTGCTCTAAACAGTGTTTCTGAGCATAACTTGTGGCAAAAGTGCAACTTTTGAAGAATGAAAAGAAAACTCATATTTTGAATGAAAACAGTGTTTGGATGTGATAACAAGCTGTTTTATCATGTTTGTAATGTTACACATGCATTTCCAAACAAGTAGTAAGTCTTGCATTTAGGCGTTCAAAACAGCGTTTGCTGGCGCTGTAAACGCTCTAAACAGTGTTTCTGAGCATAACTTGGAGCAAAAGTGCAACTTTTGAAGAATGAACTGAAAACTCATATTTTGTTCCAAAACAGTGTTTGGATGTGATAACAAGCTGTTTTATCATGTTTGTAATGTTACACATGCAT